>NW_025229105.1:3668-4839 GCF_018294505.1 Triticum aestivum | reverse complement strand
AAAGCATCCTGATGAGCACCTAATATATGTGGATGAAGTTTGTGGATTATTTAAGCTTGCAGGTATACCCGATGATGTTGTTAAGAACAAGGTCTTCCCTTTATCTTTGAAGGGAGATGCATCGACATGGTATAGGCTATGTGATGATACGGGGTCATGGAACTACAAACGATTGAAATTGGAATTTCATCAGAAATTTTATCCAATGCATCTTGTTCATCGTGATCGCAATTATATATATAATTTTTGGCCTCGCGAAGCGATAGCATCGCTCAAGCTTGGGGGAGGCTTAAATCAATGTTATATTCATGCCCCAATCATGAGCTCTCAAGAGAAGTAATTATTCAAAGTTTTTATGCTCGGCTTTCTGATAACAATCGCACCATGCTCGATACTTCTTGTGCTGGCTCTTTTATGATGAAGACTATTGAATTCAAATGGGGTTTATTGAATGGAATTAAACGCAACTCTGAAGATGGGATCTCGACGAAGGTAAGGAGTCAGGTATGACACCTAAGTTTGATTGTGTTAAGTCTTTTATGGATACCGATGTTTTCCGTAAATTTAGCACTAAATATGGACTTGACTTTGAGATAGTAGCTTCTTTCTGTGAATCTTTTGCTACTTATGTTGAACTCCCTAAGGAGAAGTGGTTTAAATATCATCCTCCCACAGAAGTAAAAGTAGCTGCACCTACTAAGGTTGAAGAAAATACTATCACTTATAATGATCCTGTTGTTCCTACTTCTTATGTTGAGAAACCACCTTTCCCTGTTAGAATAAAGGATCATGCTAAAGCTTAAACTGTGGTTCGTAAAAGAAATATTAGAACTTATACACCTCCTGAGGAAATCAAAGTTGAACCTAATATTGCTATTGTTAAAGATCTCTTGGCTGATAATATTGATGGGCATGTTATTTATTTCTGTGGTGAAACTGCTAGAATTGCCAAACCTTGTGCTAAAGATAAACATAGACCTGTGGTAGGCACGCCTGTTATTTCTGTTAAAATTGGAGATCATTGTTACCATGGCTTATGTGATATGGGTGCTAGTGCTAGTGCTATACCTCATGACTTATACAAAGAAATTATGCATGAAATTTCACCTGCTGAGATAGAAGTCTTGTGTGGGAAAACTAAATATCTTGCTGATTTTCTTATTCTTGGTTC
>NW_025229105.1:0-2921 GCF_018294505.1 Triticum aestivum | reverse complement strand
CCACAAGATATCTTTTGTCCCATTATTTTTGGTAGACCCTTCTTGAACACAGTTAATGCTAGGATAGACTGCGAAAAGAATGTTGTTACTATTGGCTTGGGTGATTTGTCTCATGAGTTTAATTTCTCTAAATTTAGTACACAACACCGTGAAGAGGAATTACCTAGTAAGGACGAAATTATTGGTCTTGCTTCTATTGCCGTACCTCCTAGTGATCCTTTAGAACAATATTTGCTAGACCATGAAAATGATATGTTTATGAATGAAAGAAGGGAAATAGATGAAGTATTCTTTAAACAGGAACCTATCCTGAAACACAATTTGCCTGTTGAAATCCTAGGGGATCCTCCTCCACCCAAGGGTGATCCCCTGTTTGAGCTTAAACCGTTGCCTGATACTCTTAAATATGCTTATCTTGATGAGAAAAAGATATATCCTGTTATTATTAGTGCTAACCTTTCAGGGTATGAAGAAGAAAGATTATTGAAAACTCCGAAGAAGCACCGTGTTGCTATTGGATATACTCTTGCTGATCTTAAGGGCATTAGTCCCACTCTATGTCAACATAAAATAAATTTGGAAGAAGATGCCAAACCAGTTCGTGATCATCAACAATGGCTGAATCCTAAGATGAAAGAAGTGGTAAGAAAGGAAATACTAAAGCTCCTTGAGGCAGGTATAATTTATCCCGTTGCTGATAGTCAGTGGGTAAGTCCTGTCCATTGTGTCCCAAAGAAGGGAGATTTTACTGTCGTTCCTAATGATAAAGATGAATTGATTCCGCAAAGAATTATTACAGGTTATAGGATGGTAATTGATTTCCGCAAATTAAATAAGGCTACTAAAAAGGATCATCACCCCTTACCTTTTATCGATCAAATGCTAGAAAGATTATCCAAACATACACATTTTTGCTTTCTAGATGGTTATTCTAGTTTCTCTCAAATACCTGTGTCAGCCAATGATCAATCAAAGACTACTTTTACTTGCCCTTTTGGTACTTTTGCTTATAGATGTATGCCTTTTGGTTTATGTAATGCACCTGCTACCTTTCAAAGATGCATGATGGCTATATTCTCTGACTTTTGTGAAAAGATTTGTGAGGTTTTCATGGACGATTTTTCCGTCTATGGATCCTCTTTTGATGATTGCTTGAGCAACCTCGATCGAGTTTTGCAGAGAAGTTTCCTTGGTCATGCCGGTTTTTATATGAGGTTCATTAAGGACTTCACAAAAATTTCTCGACCTCTCACTAATCTATTACAAAAAGATATACCATTTGTCTTTGATGATGATTGTGTAGAAGCAATTGAAATACTTAAGAAAGCATTAATCTCTGCACCTATTGTTCAGCCACCTGATTGGAATTTACCCTTTGAAATTATGTGTGATGCTAGTGATTATGATGTAGGTGCTGTTCTAGGGCAAAGAGTTGATAAGAAATTAAATGTTATTCAATATGCTAGTAAATCTCTAGACAATGCTCAGAGAAATTATGCTACTACTGAAAAAGAATTCTTAGCAGTTGTATTTGCTTGTGATAAGTTCAGGCCTTATATTGTTGATTCTAAAGTAACTATTCACACTGATCATGCTGCTATTAAATATCTTATGGAAAAGAAAGATGCTAAACCTAGACTTATTAGATGGGTTCTCTTGCTACAAGAATTTGATTTGCATATTGTTGATAGAAAGGGAGCTGAGAACCCCGTTGTAGACAACTTGTCTAGGTTGGAAAATGTTCTTGATGACCCACTACCTATTGATGATGGCTTTCCTGATGAGCAATTAAATGTCATAAATGCCTCTCGAAGTACTCCGTGGTATGCTGATTATGCTAATTATATTGTTGCTAAATTTATACCGCCTAGTTTCACATACCAGCAAAAGAAAAAGTTTTTCTATGATTTGAGACATTACTTTTGGGATGACCCACATCTTTATAAAGAAGGAGTAGATGGTGTTATTAGATGTTGTGTACCTGAGCATGAACAGGAACAGATCCTACGCAAGTGTCACTCCGAGGCTTATGGAGGACACCACGCTGGAGATAAAACTGCACATAAGGTATTGCAATCCGATTTTATTTGCCTACTCTCTTCAAGGATGCCCGTAAGTTTGTATTATCTTGTGATGAATGCCAAAGAATTGGTAATATTAGTAGACGTCAAGAAATGCCTATGAACTATTCACTCGTTATTGAACCATTTGATGTTTGGGGCTTTGATTATATGGGACCTTTTCCTGCCTCTAATGGATATACACATATTTTAGTTGTTGTTGGTTACGTTACTAAGTGGGTAGACGCTATTCCAACTAGTAGTGCTGATCATAACACCTCTATTAAGATGCTTAAAGAAGTTATTTTTCCGAGGTTTGGAGTCCCTAGATATTTAATGACTGATGGTGGTTCACATTTTATTCATGGTGCTTTCCGAAAAATGCTTGCTAAGTATGATGTTAATCATAGAATTGCATCTCCTTATCACCCACAGTCTAGTGGTCAAGTAGAATTGAGTAATAGAGAACGCAAATTAATTTTGCAAAAGACTGCCAATAGATCTAGAAAGAATTGGTCCAAGAAACTTGATGATGCATTATGGGCATATAGAACTGCATATAAAAATCCTATGGGTATGTCTCTGTATAAAATGGTTTATGGAAAAGCATGTCACTTACCTCTCGAACTAGAACATAAGGCATATTGGGCTATTAAAGAGCTCAATTATGATTCCAAACTTGCCGGTGAGAAGAGGTTATTTGATATTAGCTCACTTGATGGATGGAGAACCCATGCTTATGAAAATGCCAAGTTGTTTAAAGAAAAAGTTAAAAGGTGGCATGACAAAAGTATACAAAAGCGTGAGTTTAATGTAGGTGACTATGTATTTCTATACAACTCTCGTTTAAGATTTTTTGCA
>NW_025229104.1:27559-28707 GCF_018294505.1 Triticum aestivum | reverse complement strand
ACAACACATGATGTCAGAACATGTTAGAAATTGATGACGCCGCTTTGAATGCTGCATACTAAACACAAAATAAGTCCGGAGTTCAAATAAGTTGAAAAAACATTGAAGTGCCCGTGTAACAGATGAGTTCTCGTTCGAAACCCTGATACTCCGAAAGAGTTTGTCCAGTTTGTACACGAAGTGCGTCTCGTTTTTGCCGTGACCCTCTCTACTCTTTCGCACATGCTATGCTGGTGAAATGATGATACCATGCCAACTTTCAACATTTTGAGACTTCATTTTGTAGTGATTTTACATTTCACGGTCATTTAGCGCTCTAAACAATTAGGTAAATGACCGAAAAACAACAAATGATGTCAGAACATGTTGGAAATTCATGACGTTGCTTTGAATACTGCATACTGAACACGAAAGAAGTCTGGAGTTCAAATAAGTTTAAAAAACATTGAAGTGCCCGTGTAACAGATGAGTTCTCGTCCGAAACCCTGATACTCCGAAAGAGTTTGTCCAGTTTGTACATGAAGTGCGTCCAGTTTTTGCCGTGACCCTCTCTACTCTTTCGCACATGCTATGCGGGTTAAATGATGATACCATGCCAAGTTTCAACATTTTCAGAGTTCATTTTGTAGTGCTTTTCAATTTCACGGAAATTTAGCTCTCTAAACAATTAGGTAAATGACCGAAAAACAACAAATGATGTCAGAACATGTTGGAAATTGATGACGCCGCTTTGAATGCTGCATACTGAACACAAAAGAAGTCCGGAGTTCACATAAGTTTAGAAAACATTGAAGTGCCCGTGTAACAGATGAGTTCTCGTCCGAAACACTGATACTCCGAAAGAGTTTGTACAGTTTGTACACGAAGTGCGTCCAGTTTTTGCCGTGACCCTCTCTACTCTTTCGCACATGCTATGCGGGTTAAATGATGATACCATGCCAGGTTTAAACATTTTCAGAGTTCATTTTGTAGTGCTTTTCAATTTGACGGTCATTTAGCTCTCTAGACAATTAGGTAAATGACCGAAAAACAACAAATAATGTCAGAACATGTTGGAAATTGATGACGTCGCTTTGAATGCTGCATACTGAACACAAAAGAAGTCCGGAGTTCAAAAAAGTTTAAAAAGCATTGAAGTGCCCGTGTAA
>NW_025229104.1:25251-26001 GCF_018294505.1 Triticum aestivum | reverse complement strand
AAACAATTAGGTAAATGACCGAAAAACAACAAATGATGTCAGAACATGTTGGAAATTGATGACGTCGCTTTGAATGCTGCATACTGAACACAAAAGAAGTCCGGAGTTCAAATAAGTTTAAAAAGCATTGAAGTGCCTGTGTAACAGATGAGTTCTCGTCCGAACCCTGATACTCTGAAAGAGTTTGTCCAGTTTGTACACGAAGTGCGTCCAGTTTTTGCCGTGACCCTCTCTACTCTTTCGCACATGCTATGCGGGTTAAATGATGATACCATGCCAAGTTTAAACATTTTTAGAGTTCATTTTGTAGTGATTTTCAATTTCACGGTCATTTAGCTCTCTAAACAATTAGGTAAATGACCGAAAAACAACAAATGATGTCAGAACATGTTGGAAATTGATGACGTCGCTTTGAATGCTGCATACTGAACACAAAATAAGTCCGGAGTTCAAATAAGTTTAAAAAACATTGAAGTGCTCGTGTAATAGATGAGTTCTCGTCCGAAACCCTGATACTCCGAAAGAGTTTGAACAGTTTGTACACGAAGTGCGTCCAGTTTTTGCCGTGACCCTATCTACTATTTCGCACATGCTATGCGGGTGAAATGATGATACCATGCCAACTTTCAACATTTTCAGAGTTAATTTTGTAGTGCTTTTCAATTTCACGGTCATTTAGCTCTCTAAACAATTAGGTAAATGACCAAAAAACAACAAATGATGTCAGAACATGTTGGAAATTGATGACGT
>NW_025229104.1:24318-25241 GCF_018294505.1 Triticum aestivum | reverse complement strand
ATTTTCAGAGTTCATTTTGTAGTAATTTTCAATTTAACGGTCATTTAGCTCTCTAAACAATTAGGTAAATGACCAAAAAACAACAAATGATGTCAGAACATGTTGGAAATTGATGACGTAGCTTTGAATACTGCATACTGAACACGAAAGAAGTCTGGAGTCCAAATAAGTTTAAAAAACATTGAAGTGCCCGTGTAACATATGAATTCTCGTCCGGAACCCTGATACTCTGAAAGAGTTTGTACAGTTTGTACACGAAGTGCGTCCAGTTTATGCCGTGACCCTCTCTACTCTTTTGCACATGCTATGCAGGTTAAATGATGATACCATGCCAAGTTTCAACATTTTCAGAGTTCATTTTGTAGTGATTTTCAATTTCACGGCCATTTAGCTCTCTAAACAATTAGGTAAATGACCGAAAAACAACAAATGATGTCAGAACATGTTGGAAATTGATGACGTCGCTTTGAATGCTGCATACTGAACACAAAATAAGTCCGGAGTTCAAATAAGTTTAAAAAACATTGAAGTGCCCGTGTAACAGATGAGTTCTCATCCGAAACCCTGATACTCCGAAAGGGTTTGTACAGTTTGTACACGAAGTGCGTCCAGTTTTTGCCGTGACCCTCTCTACTCTTTCGCACATGCTATGCCGGTGAAATGATGATACCATGCCAACTTTCAACATTTTCAGAGTACATTTTGTAGTGATTTTCAATTTCACGGTCATTTAGCTCTCTAGACAATTAGGTAAATGACCGAAAAACAACAAATCATGTCAGAACATGTTGGAAATTTATGACGTTGCCTTGAATGCTGCATACTGAACACAAAAGAAGTCCGGAGTTCAAATAAGTTTAAAAAGCATTGAAGTGCCCGTGTAACAGATGAGTTCTCGTCCGAAACCCTGATACTCCGAAAGA
>NW_025229104.1:21603-22941 GCF_018294505.1 Triticum aestivum | reverse complement strand
AAATGATGATACCATGCCAACTTTCAACATTTTCAGAGTTCATTTTGTAGTGATTTTACATTTCACGGTCATTTAGCTCTCTAAACAATTAGGTAAATGACCGAAAACAACAAATGATGTCAGAACATGTTGGAAATTCATGACGTTGCTTTGAATACTGCATACTGAACACGAAAGAAGTCTGGAGTTCAAATAAGTTTAAAAAACATTGAAGTGCCCGTGTAACAAATGAGTTCTCGTCCGAAACCCTAATACTTCGAAAGAGTTTGTCCAGTTTGTACACGAAGTGCGTCCAGTATTTGCCGTGACCCTCTCTACTCTTTCGCACATGCTATGCTAGTGAAATGATGATACCATGCCAAGTTTAATCATTTTCAGAGTTCATTTTGTAGTGCTTTTCAATTTGACGGTCATTTAGCTCTCTAAACAATTAGGTAAATGACCGAAAAACAACAAATGATGTCAGAACATGTTGGAAATTGATGACGTCGCTTTGAATGCTGCATACTGAACACAAAATAAGTCCGGAGTTCAAATAAGTTTAAAAAACATTGAAGTGCCTGTGTAACAGATGAGTTCTCTTCTGAAACCCTGATACTCTGAAAGAGTTTGTACAGTTTGTACACGAAGTGCGTCCAGTTTTTGCCGTGACCCTCTCTACTCTTTCACACATGCTATGTGGGTGAAATGATGATACCATGCCAAGTTTCAACATTTTGAAAGTTCATTTTGTAGTGCTTTTCAATTTCATGGTCATTTAGCTCTCTAAACAATTAGATAAATGACCGACAAACAACTAATGATGTTAGAACATGTTGGAAATTGATGACGTCGCTTTGAATACTGCATACTAAGCATGAAATAAGTCCGGAGTTCAAATAAGTTTAAAAAGCATTGAAGTGCCCGTGTAACAGATGAGTTCTCGTCCCAAACCCTGATACTCCGAAAGAGTTTGTCCAGTTTGTACACGAAGTGCGTCCAGTTTTTGCCGCGACCCTCTCTACTCTTTCGCACATGCTATGCGGGTTAAATGATAATACCATGCCAAGTTTCAACATTTTCAGAGTTCATTTTGTACTGCTTTTCAATTTCACGGTCATTTAGCTCTCTAAACAATTAGGTAAATGACCGAAAAACAACAAATGATGTCAGAACATGTTGGAAATTGATGACGTCGCTTTGAATGCTGCATACTGAACACAAAAGAAGTCCGGAGTTCAAATAAGTTTAAAAAGGATTGAAGTGCCTGTGTAACAGATGAGTTCTCGTCCGAAACCCTGATACTCCGAAAGAGTTTGTCCAGTTTGTACACGAAGTGCGTCCAGTTTTTGCCGTGAC
>NW_025229104.1:20752-21593 GCF_018294505.1 Triticum aestivum | reverse complement strand
TTAGAGCTCATTTTGTAGTGATTTTCAATTTGACGGTCATTTAGCTCTCTAAACAATTAGGTAAATGACCGAAAAACAACAAATGTTGTCAGAACATGTTGGAAATTGATGACATCGCTTTGAATGCTGCATACTAAACACTAAAGAAGTCCGAAGTTCAAATAAGTTTTAAAAACATTGAAGTGCCCGTGTAATAGATGAGTTCTCGTCTGAAACCCTGATACTCCGAAAGAGTGTGTCTAGTTTGTACACAAAGTGCGTCTAGTTTTTGCCGTGACCCTCTCTACCCTTTTGCACATGCTATGTGGGTGTAATGATGATACCATGCCAAGTTTCAACATTTCCAGAGTTCATTTTGTAGTGATTTTCAATTTCACGGTCATTTAGCTCTCTAAACAATTAGGTAAATGACCGAAAAGCAACAAATGTTGTCAGAACATGTTGGAAATGGATGACTTTGCTTTGAATGCTGCATACTGAATGCAAAAGAAGTCCGGAGTTCAAATAAGTTTAAAAACATTGAAGTGCCCGTGTAACAGATGAGTTCTCGTCCGAAACCCTGATACTCCGAAAGAGTTTGTCCAGTTTGTACACGAAGTGCGTCCAGTTTTTGCCGTGACCCTCTCTACTCTTTCGCACATGCTATGCGGGTTAAATGATGATACCATGCCAAGTTTCAACATTTTTAGAGTTCATTTTGTAATGATTTTCAATTTCACGGTCATTTAGCTCTCTAAACAACTAGGTAAATGACTGAAAAACAACAAATGATGTTAGAACATGTTGGAAATTGATGACGTCGCTTTGAATGCTCCATACTGAACACAAAAGAAGTCCGGAG
>NW_025229104.1:19637-20742 GCF_018294505.1 Triticum aestivum | reverse complement strand
TCTACTCTTTCGCACATGCTATGCGGGTTAAATGATGATACCATGCCAAGTTTCAACATTTTTAGAGTTCATTTTGTAGTGATTTTCAATTTCATGGTCATTTAGCTCTCTAAACAATTAGGTAAATGACCGAAAAATAACAAATGATGTCAGAACATGTTGGAAATTGATGACGTCGCTTTGAATGCTGCATACTAAACACACAATAAGTCCGGAGTTCAAATAAGATTATAAAACATTGAAGTGCCCGTGTAACAGATGAGTTCTCGTCCGAAACCCTGATACTCCGAAAGAGTTTGTCCAGTTTGTACATGAAGTGCGTCCAGTTTTTGCCGTGACCCTCTCTACTCTTTCGCACATGCTATGCTAGTGAAATGATGATACCATGCCAACTTTCAACATTTTAAGAGTTCATTTTGTAGTGATTTCCAATTTCACGGTCATTTAGCTGTCTAAACAATTAGTTAAATGACCGAAAAACAACAAATGATGTCAGAACATGTTGGAAATTGATGACGTCACTTTGAATACTGCATACTGAACATGAAAGAAGTCTGGAGTTCAAATAAGTTTAAAAAACATTGAAGTGCCCGTGTAACAGATGAGTTCTCGTCCGAAACGCTGATACTCCGAAAGAGTTTGTCCAGTTTGTACACGAAGTGCGTCTAGTTTTTGCCGTGACCCACTCTACTCTTTCGCACATGCTATGCGGGTTAGATGATGATACCATGCCAAGTTTAAACATTTTCAGAGTTCATTTTGTAGTGATTTTCAATTTCACGGTCATTTAGCTCTCTAAACAATTAGGTAAATGACCGAAAAACAACAAATGATGTCAGAACATGTTGGAAATTGATGACGTCGCTTTGAATGCTGCATACTGAACACAAAATAAGTCCGGAGTTCAAATAAGTTTGAAAAACATTGAAGTGCCCGTGTAACAGATGAGTTCTCGTCCGAAACCCTGATACTCCGAAAGAGTTTGTACAGTTTGTACACGAAGTGCGTCCAGTTTTTGCCGTGACCCTCTCTACTCTTTCGCACATGCTATGCGGGTGAAATGATGGTACCATGCCGAGTTTCAACATTTTCAGAGTTCATTTTG
>NW_025229104.1:18256-19225 GCF_018294505.1 Triticum aestivum | reverse complement strand
CCAACTTTCAACATTTTTAGAGTTCATTTTGTAGTACTTTTCAATTTCACAGTCATTTAGCTCTCTAAACAATTAGGTAAATGACGGAAAAACAACAAATGATGTCAGAACATGTTGGAAATTGATGACGTCGCTTTGAATGCTGCATACTGAACACAAAATAAGTCCGGAGTTCAAAAAAGTTTAAAAAACATTGAACTGCCCGTGTAACAGATGAGTTCTCGTCCGAAACCATGATACTCCGAAAGAGTTTGTACAGTTTGTACGCGAAGTGCGTCCAGTTTTTGCCGTGACCCTCTCTACTCTTTCGCAGATGCTATGCTGGTGAAATGATGATACCATGCCAACTTTCAACATTTTCAGAGTTCATTTTTTAGTGATTTTCAATTTCACGGTCATTTAGCTCTCTAAACAATTAGGTAAATGACCGAAAAACAACAAATGATGTCAGAACATGTTGGAAATTGATGACGTCACTTTGAATACTTCATACTGAACACGAAAGAAGTCTAGAGTTCAAATAAGTTTAAAAAACATTGAAGTGGCCGTGTAACAGATGAGTTCTCGTCCGAAACCCTGATACTCTGAAAGAGTTTGTCCAGTTTGTACACGAAGTGTGTCCTGTTTTTGCCGTGACCCTCTCTACTCTTTCGCACATGCTATGCGGATTGAATGATGATACCATGCCAAGTTTCAACATTTTCAAAGTTCATTTTGTAGTGATTTTCAATTTCACGGTCATTTAGCTCTCTAAACAATTAGGTAAATGACCGAAAAACAACAAATGATGTCAGAACATGTTGAAAATTGATGACGTTGCTTTGAATGCTGCATACTGAACACAAAATAAGTCCAGAGTTCAAATAAGTTTAAAAAACATTGAAGTGCCCGTGTAACAGATGAGTTCTCGTCCGAAACCTTGATACTCCGAAAGAGTTTGTACAGTTTGTACACGAAGTGCGTCCAGTT
>NW_025229104.1:17112-17977 GCF_018294505.1 Triticum aestivum | reverse complement strand
CTTGGAATGCTGCATACTGAACACAAAAGAAGTCCAGAGTTCAAATAAGTTTAAAAAGCATTGAAGTGCCCGTGTAACAGATGAGTTCTCATCCCAAACCCTAATACTCCGAAAGAGTTTGTCCAGTTTGTACACGAAGTGCGTCCAGTTTTTTCCGTGACCCTCTCTACTCTTTCGCACATGCTATGCGGGTTAAATGATGATACCATGCCAAGTTTCAACATTTTTAGAGTTCATTTTGTAGTGATTTTCAATTTCACGGTCATTTCGCTCTCTAAACAATTAGGTAAATGACCGAAAAACAACAAATGATGTCAGAACATGTTGGAAATTGATTACGTCGCTTTGAATGCTGCATACTGAACACAAAATAAGTCTGGAGTTCAAATAAGTTTAAAAACATTGAAATGCCCGTGTAACAGATGAGTTCTCGTCCGAAACCTTGATACTCCGAAAGAGTTTGTACATTTTGTACACGAAGTGCGTCTAGTTTTTGCCATGAAAATCTCTACTCTTTGGCACATGCTATGCGGGTGAAATGATGATACCATGCCAACTTTCAACATTTTCAGAGTTCATTTTGTAGTGATTTTCAATTTCACGGTCATTTAGCTCTCTAAACAATTAGGCAAATGACCGAAAAACAACAAATGATGTCAGAACATGTTGGAAATTGATGACGTTGCTTTGAATACTGCATACTGAGCACGAAAGATGTCTGGAGTTCAAATAAGTTTAAAAAACATTGAAGTGCCCGTGTAACAGATGAGTTCTCGTCCGAAACCCTGATACTCCGAAAGAGTTTGTCCAGTTTGTACACGAAGTGCGTCCAGTTTTTGCCGTGACCCTCTCTACTCTTTTGCAC
>NW_025229104.1:11153-17013 GCF_018294505.1 Triticum aestivum | reverse complement strand
TTTCAACATTTTTAGAGTTCATTTTGTAGTGATTTTCAATTTCACGGTCATTTAGCTCTCTATACAATTAGGTAAATGACCGAAAAACAACAAATGATGTCAGAACATGTTGGAAATTGACGACGTCGCTTTGAATGCTGCATACTGAACACAAAATAAGTCCGGAGTTCAAATAAGTTTAGAAAACATTGAAGTGCCCGTGTAACAGACGAGTTCTCGTCCGAAACCCTGATACTCCGAAAGAGTTTGTACAGTTTGTACACGAAGTGCGTCCAATTTTTGCCATGACCCTCTCTACTATTTCGCACATGCTATGCGGGTGAAATGATGATACCATGCCAAGTTTCAACATTTTCAGAGTTCATTTTGTAGTGCTTTTCAATTTCACGGTCATTTAGCTCTCTCACTACTAGAAAAAGGGCTATAGATGGGATTGACACTAATGGCGCACCAGACAAGCGGTGCGCCATTAGTATATACTAATGGCGCACCACCTTCTGATACGCCATTAGAGTTGAAGCTACTAATGGCGCACCTGGCCCAGGGTGCGCCATTAGTATCAAATTTTTTTAACTAGTGCGCCTGTCCAAACATACTAATGGAGCATTCGGACACAGTGCGCCACTAATGTTGTTTTTTTATTATATTTTTTATTCCCTTTTTTGCAAAACTACTAATGGCGCACTGTTCCACCGTGCGCCATTACTAGTTTAAACTAGTAATGGCGCACTGTCCGCCATTGGTATGTTTTTTTGCAAAACTACTAATGGCGCACCACGAGAAGGTGCTCCATTAGTAACCTGGATTACTAATGGCACATTTAGAGTTGGTGCGCCATTAGTAAGTGGGCAGCAACAAGATATTTTGGACAGCCTCTCCTACCCACACTCACTTTCTCCCCACTTCATTCTCTCCACCTCCTCCTTGTCTCGGGTGCCTCCTCTTTTTCACCTCATTTCCACCATAGATTCATTCAATTTAAGTGGTTAAATTACCTTGTTTTGATAGGTAAGTAAGGGGGGAAGCTATATTTATGTTGTTCTCCCTACAACAATGTGCACATGCACTTTTTATGGCCTAGCTAGATCTATGTATGTTCGTGGTGTTGCATATGTTTGTGGTGTTGCATATGTGTTTGTGTTTGGAGGTGTACCGGTATTTGAAATGCGGTCGTTGCCAATATTTTGCCGGAATGTTGATTCATTTCCGTTTCGGCGAGAATTTTGGCATTAAGCATTCTTTTTTGTCCTATTTTTAGGGAAAGTCATGCCAAATTTTTTCTTGGTTCTAAAATATCGTTTTGCTCTACCCCGCAGGCGACCATGGTCCGCATGATGGCCGAAGGCATCGTGAATAGGTTTTTGAGGTCCGCGAAGGCCGAGATGCTTCAAAAGAACGAGACGGAGATAAGATGTCCGTGTCGATGATGCAAGCTGAAGAGCCTTATTGCGGACCCGGAATCCGGGCAGGTGCGGGACCACCTGCTCTTGCGTGGTTTCATGGATGGCTATCGGTGGCAAGGTGATGAAGATGACTACGAAGTCGTCCATGGGGGCCGGGCAAGATATGAGGAAGGGCAGCAAGACAACCACCGCGGCTCGGGCGGGCGAGAAGACGAAGAATCCCCAGGAGATGATCACGACAGTTATGCTGTACATAGTCATCATGTAGAAGATGCAGGACATGATGATGAGGAAGATGCCGGAGCAAACGACGGGCATGATCATGAAGATGATGATGCCGGCGGAGCACACGACGCTGGACCATCGATGGGCTGGGTGCAGGACCCTCATATTCAAGAGCTGCTTCTCAAGCAGACGGATAACGCAAGAGCTGCCGCCCGAGAGAAAGCCAAGATGGATCAATTTGAGTTAGACGCAGTTACTCCATTGTATGAAGGATGCAGGCCCGAGGATACCCGCCTGAAAATAACGCTCATGGCTCTGGAGATGAAGGTAAAACACAAAATGACCGACGCATGCTTTGACAAGAACATGTCATTCTGGCACGAACGTCTTCCCAAGGGGAACAAGTGCCCGACCAGTTTGGAGGAGGCGAAGAAAATCGTGTGTCTTCTGGATTTACCGCACGTGAAATACCATGTGTGCATGAACAATTGCATCATTTATCGGGACGAGCACACGGAGTCTACCATATGTCCGGTGTGCGTCGGCACTCGATACAAGAAGAGGAAGAAAGCTCCTCGAAAAGTGGTGTGGTACTTTCCAATCACTCCTCGTCTGCAGCGGTATTTCGCGGACCCTAAGGTAGCAAAGCTCCTGCGTTGGCACGTGGATAGGGAGGAGAAGAAGCAAGAAGATGACGCAAATGATCCGGAGATAGATAAAAAAGACAAGATGCTTAGTCACCCTAAGGATGCGAGCCAGTGGCAAGCATTGAACTTCGAATACCTAGAATTTGGGAACGATCCAAGGAACATCATGCTGGGCGCCAGCACCGATGGAGTCAATCCGTTTGGCAGCCAGAGAAGCACACATAGCACCTGGCCTGTGTTTGTGTGGATGTACAACCTTCCCCCCTGGTTGTGCATGAAGAGGAAGTACATTCACATGAGTATGCTAATTGAAGGACCGAAACAACCAGGGAACGACATCAATCTGTATCTAGGGCTGCTGAAAGAGGAGCTTGACACGCTGTGGAAAACGCCAGCCAATACGTGGGACGCTGCAGAGAAAGAATATTTCCCTATGAGAGCCGCGCTGCTCACGACGGTGCACGACTATCTCGGTTACGGATATGTCGCGGGGCAGGTGGTCCACGGATTTTCTGGATGCGTCAGGTGCATGGATGACACAATGTATCGCCAGCTAGATAGAGATCCCGGGTCTTCGAAAACCGTGTTCATGGGACATCGAAGGTGGCTTCGCGACGATGACCCGTGGAGAAAACGCAAGGATCTATTCGATGGTGAAACCGAACTCCGAGGACGCCCGCGTACAAGGAGCGGCAAGGAAATAGACGAGCTATTGAAAAATTGGAAAGACTGCCCACTGCCGGGAAAGAAGCAAAAGGCTCCAGAGCCGGGAAAGAAGCGAAAGGCGCCAGAGCCGCTGCTGAAGGTATGGAAAACGAGGTCTGTTTTCTGGGACTTGCCATACTGGAAGATCCACCGTGTGCCTCACAGCCTTGATGTCATGCATATCACGAAGAACGTGTGCGAGAGTCTGCTTGGTACCCAGCTCAACATGCCAGAGAGGACCAAAGATGGGCCGAAAGAAAGGGCAGACTTGAAATCAATGGGCATCAGGCAGGAGCTTCACGCTATATATGATGATGACGATGATGATGATGATGATGAGGCGAAGCAGGACACGGAAAGTCGTCGCAAAGGCAAAAAGGCCAAGAAGACCGGAAATGACTACCCTCCCGCGTGCTTCACTCTAAGTCAGGAGGAGATCGAGCAGTTTTTCACCTACCTCGTAGGAGTAAAACTTCCTTACGGTTATGCGGGGAAGATAAGCAGATACCTAGACCCAGCAAAGCAGCAGTTCAGCGGGATAAAGTCTCACGACTGTCACGTGCTGATGACGCAGATACTTCCAGTTGCAATCCGTGGGATCATGGACACACATGTCCGTGAAACCCTATTTGGCCTATGCAACTTTTTCAACGTCATCTCTCGGAAGTCTGTTGGCGTGAGGCAACTCAGAAGGCTACAGGAAGAGATCATGGTGATACTATGCGAGCTTGAGATGTACTTCCCGCCCGCATTCTTCGATGTTATGGTGCATCTGCTGGTCCATATCGTGGACGATATCATCCAACTCGGGCCGACGTTCCTGCACATCATGATGTCGTTCGAAAGGATGAATGGTGTCATCAAAGGATACGTTCGCAACATGTCACATCCAGAGGGAAGCATAGCCAGGGGCTTTCTGACCGAAGAGTGCATCTCCTACTGCACGAATTATCTAGGCATCGAGAACACCATTGGTCTGCCCGTCAACAGGCACCTCGGCAGGCTCGCTGGATGGGGTCACCGTGAGGGTCGCCGTGAAATGCATGTCGACTTCGAGGGTCGACTCGCCGACTTTGAAAGAGCAAACCTAGTCGCGCTACAACACATAGACGTGGTCGATCCTTGGGTGGTAGAGCACAAAACCTTTATTAAGAAGATGTACAATGACCGAGGCCAACAGAGGACGGACGGAGATATACTCAAAGAGCACAACTCATGTTTCATGCGTTGGTTCAAGCAGAAGCTTCTGTCGTACCCTTTACATGAGGATTCTTCCGCGGAAGAACAACTCATATTCGCCTTGTCACAGGGCGCCGATCACAACCTGATGACCTATGAGGCGTACGATATCAACGGCTACACATTCTACACCGAGGACAAGGACATGAAGAGCGATGGTTATCAGAACTCCGGGGTAACGATGGAATCCTACACTGGTAACGACAAGGACAGATACTACGGAAGGATCAAGGAGATCTGGGAGCTGAGCTACGCTGGAGAAAAGGCCCTGATGTTCCGTGTTAGATGGGCGAAGAGCGTCCTAAAAGAAGACCGGTATTTCACCACCATGGTTATACCCGAAGCCAAATCCAAGACCACGGGCGCAAACATCACCGCGAAAAATGAGCCATGGGTACTGGCTTCCCAAGTGGAGCAATGCTTCTTCATTACCGGCCCGTCAAAGCCCAGTCGTGTTGTCGTGAGGAGAGGCAAAAGGAAGATCATCGGAATGGATGGAGTAGCCAATGAGCAAGACTTCGACAAGTATGGTGACCCGAGGATCGAACATGACGATGATGATGAAGTAGCAGCATACACCACAAGAAGAAGCAGGACCACCCTACCTAAAGGACGTCTATTCCACAGAAGAACTCCATTTGCGAAAAAGAAGGGTAAGAAGATTGTGAACAGATAGCTAGCTAAGATCGATTGTATTTAAATCGTAGCCTTCATTTCTCGATTGTATTTCATCGGCACTTTTTGAACTATGATGAATATTTTTAAATTTCATGGACACTCGATCTCGATCCCCCTCCATCTCGATCGCTATCCCATCTTGCCAGATCCGGTCCCCCTCGCCGCCGAGCACCCCCCGGCCCACCGGCCGCCGCCGCCGACCCCCCGCACCCTCGATTCCCCTACTCAACCGCTGCCGCCGACCCCCCGCACCCCTCCCCTACTCAACCGCCGCCGCCGACCCCCCGCACCCCGTGCACCCTCCCCCGCTCCACTGGCATTACTGTTTGATGATATTTTAAAAAAAATATTACTGTCTTATAAAAAAATTATTACTGTCTTATAAAAAATATTACTGTTGTAGTAGCCATCTTATAAAAAAAATTATTACTGTCTTATAAAAAAATTATTACTGTCTTATAAAACAAGTTTGAACATAGTTAAACACAAATACTAATGGCGCACCGAGGTGACGTGCGCCATTAGTATGGATGTACTTATGGCGCACCAGGGTGACGTGCGCCATTAGTATGGATGTACTAATGGCGCACCAGGGTGAGGTGCGCCATTAGTATGGATGTACTTATGGCGCACCGAGGGGTGGTGCGCCATTAGTATTGTGCCGCCCCCATCCATATGTCCACCCTGGCCCAAACCTATCCCTCTCTCTCCCTCGCCCTCGCCCTCGATCCCCTTCCCCTCTCCTCTCCCGACGCCGCTGCCCCGCCACCTCGACGCTGCCCCGCCGCCTCGACGCCGCCCCGACGCCGCCTCGACCCCGCCGCGATGTCTCCAACCATCGCCGCCCGAGGCCCCGACGTCGGCGCCGCTCTCCCCGTCGCCCCACCTCGTTGGACGCCATCGACCCGCCGCCTCGTCGCCGGCGGCCCGGACGCCGCCCCGTCCACACCACCGTCGCAGGAG
>NW_025229104.1:2857-10802 GCF_018294505.1 Triticum aestivum | reverse complement strand
GGCCACCGTGAGCTCCCCCTCCTCCTCTCCCCCTCTCCCCCTCGCGCGCACGAGCTTACGTCGTTTAGCACATTAGGGTAATGCACCCCCAGGGTCTAACTAGGTTGTTGGTTTTCATACTCCTGTTTTATAGTGACCAACACAATAATAGAGTTTCTGAAATGTTCAGGGTACAATTATCACAATGAAATTGATATACTAGTTATCACCCTAATACTTATGTTTCTGGAAAACTTGTTAGGTTCACAGTATTCATATACTTGAAGAGTAGTTGAAGTAGATGCACTGAATTTCATGGCCATCCTATCTAGTTGCTAGGTGGAAATTTACTGAATTTTATTTGCAGTAGATGCACTGAATTTCACAAAAGAGTAGTTGCACTTCTGAACTGCTGTGAGTACAAGTACTCTTCTCATTGGAGTATGATAGTTGTCAGCAGTTGCTTATGCCTGAGAAGTACTCCTGAACATTTAGTTGTACTCCAGTGAGTACACCATGGAGTTACTTACTCCAGTAGCTTAATTAAGTGTAGTTGTTTCACTTACTCCAATAGCTTAATTAAGTTGCAGTAGTGCTTGTAAGTTTGCAAGTTTTGTGTACTTTACTGCTTGCATCAGTACTTTTGTGTAATCTGACTGTAGTGCTTGTATAGTTTCAGTAGTTTTTCTTCAATTAATTTGTTTGGTTGTATTAGTTTAGTGTAGGACTACAATAGTGTAGCACTTGCTGCCGCTGTTAAGTTTCAGTTAATTTGTTTGGTTGAATTTTGGAGTACAGCACAAAGAAACCTTTTTAGTAGTTTGCCTTGTGCCCTCCATATTGTCTCATCTTCTTGTCTTGTTGTACTCCTGCTACTGCTTACAAGTTCCAGGGTTTGCATTAGTATTCCTACTTGCAGTAGTTTGCAGGAGGATTCCAGTAGTGCAATAGTGCAGGAGTATGAACAATAGTGCAGTAGTGCACTGCTTACAATAGCCCTAAAATCCAGTAGCAAGTGCTCTCCTTTAACTAAAACTTTAAGTGAAAATTTAATTTAACTTTAAAATCAACTAAAAGTTTAACTAAAACTTTAATTTAAACTTTAACTGAAACTTTAATTAAACTTCACATAAGTCTTTTCCTTTAATAAAAATTGTATGGTGGATGTCTTGTTGTAAAATTGTATGCATAGTCAGGCACTTTCATGTTTTCAAGGAAACACCAGACTTTCCAGTTAGTGCTTTCTCAAACTTATGCAATTTGCACTTCCTGAACTACTGCTTGGAACTAAACAGAATTATACAATGCACTTCTGTAGGCTGATCTGAGTTGGACCATCCTCTATAGCCAACTTGTCTTCGGCAAGTGGAAGAAAGGAGGATCAGGGTAGGGTTTGATGGCTAGAAGATATATTGTTGTACAACAATTTGTTACAAATTGCATTTATTGGTATATCTACGCTAGTTTCGTCATATCAGGATCTTAGGAACTTATCTTAACTAATTTATTATAGAAAGCTCTTAGAGCTCACTTCTAGAAATTAGCAATAGCAAAATGTGGTTAAGATTTAAGGCAGAAGGACTAAGCTTTGCGGCCTTTATATCTAATTTGTCATGCATGAATTATGATCATGAGAGCCATGAGATCTTGTTTAGTGCATACACCATTCTTATTTTTTTTCTATCCATTGCTACCCCATCTGGTAATTAGTATATCATGCTACTTTCATCTATGGAAGTCTGACTTGTTACTTCTACAAATCAAACCCATCATTTAGTTATGGACCAGTATAATATAATTTGCAGTACTTGGCGTTGAGCAGCTAGCACTGCTGAAGCTTAGCAGCACAAGAGGACCATTTGCTCATGAGAAAAGAATTTTGATGATAGTATTGCTTTTGCTACCTTTTCTTCCCAGGCGTTGTTTCCACTTACTCAGCATTCTGAACCTTTTATTGAGTGGAAATGTAAATTCTTAAGCATATGTTTTGGCATACAAGTATCTCTGGTTTCAAGACCGGTAAATCAAGTTTGTAAATAGATGCTGCTGCTGGACTATATGTTCTGGACTATATGTTCACTAATACTATATGTTCAGAATGGGTTAACTTGTTGTCATTTATCTAAATTCAGAATCTGCTGGACTATATGTTCATTGGTACTACTTGTGATGTTGCTGCTATACTACTTGGGGATTTTGTCAACTTGTGATGCTGCTGCTGTACCCCGAGAGGCCCTTGAGTTTGCCGGAATGTCGATTAACTTCCGTTCTGGCAAATTCAGGTACTCCATATGTCCTATTTTCGGCAAAGGTCATGTTGAAATTTTCCGTGAATTTTAGCATGACTTTGCTAAAAATAGGACATATGGGGTACTTGCGACTAATGCATGGGCCGGGGTATCTTAGTACTTAATTGAGTAGGATCAACTGCCCCTTTATTCTTGCTGCATTAAACCATAGGCGGCAATAGAGCCAAGTGATTAGGCCCAACTTAGAATTCTCCTTCCCTTTCCTTGATAGGGTATATTATTAGAAGATACCCATATATATTAGTCAACCTAGGGTGCCTCGGCATCGATAAACCCTAAATGATGAAAACTTAACTTAGCATTCAGGGTGCCTCAGCGTCGACAAACCCTAAATTATAAAACCTTGGCTTTTAGGGTGCCTCGGTGTAGATAAAAACCGAAATGATGAAAGCTTAGGCTTTTAGGGTGCCTCGGTGTCGAAAAACCCTCAATGATAAAAGCTTAGCTTTTAGGATGCCTCGGTGTCAACAAACCCTAAATTATGAGACCAAGATCTTGTTCCTTGACAATAACCAACTTTTTGACCAAACTTTGTTCCTATTTATAGAGAAACATGGCCAACAACGATGAGGCCGGGGGTTCGGGCGGCAAGAAATTCTGGGAGCTGTCCCAGGAGATGGAGGAACAACCTCACTTGTATGAGGACGCCGCCTTCCCCACCGATTCTGAGACCACTGATGGTACCGCCGAGGATGACCCCACTGATTGCACCACTGATGGTGCCGCCGAGGATGCCACCACTGATGATGGCGGCGCACGCAAAGATGGCAGCCAACCGAAGAGGCAACGGAAGGACCGGCGCCCGACCGTGCTCCGCACGCTCAAGGAGGAAGTTACTGAAGTGGACTCCGACGGGAATCCAACGGCGCCCGAACGAATAGTTAAGGGGTACTCGCTTCAGCTCGGGTGCATTCTCCGGAGCACCGTCTCGATCAACACCGAGAACCTGAGGCATCCTGACCGAGGGAATTTGCGCAACCTCCTCTTCACGAAGCTGCACGAATGATACAAGTTCCCCGCTGAATTTGAAAACACAAGCCTCAAAGGGAATAAAGTGAACAATGCTACCTCACGAAGATGAGCAAGGCCCTGTCTACTTGGAAAAGCAATGTGAAGTGAATGATCGAGAAAGGTGAGAGTTATGAGAAGATCAAGGAGAAAAATCCTTCGATCACCGAAGATGACTACAACGACTTCAAGATCAATTGCTCGAGCACCGCAAACTCCGAATCAAGTAAGTGGGGGAAAGAAATGCGGGAGCTGAACTTAGGGTAACACACACTCGGTCCTGGCGGTTACAGAGTGGCGGAGCCTATATGGGACAAGGAGGAGGCGGACCGTGCCGAGCAAGGCCTACCGCCCCTCTTTGATAAATACGGTGACAAGCAGACCAGGAACTTTGTCAGGGCCCGGTACAAGAAGGACCCGAAAACAAAGGAGCTTACCACGGATCCGAAGACCAGGGCGCTTGAGCTTGTTATGGTAAGGAATACACCCCCGCGTAATTAGCTCCATATGGTTGCATTCTAATTAATGAAGCCAAATTTCTAAATGGTTCACATTCCTTCCGCAGGCGACTAAAAGCAGTAGCGCGGGGTCGACTAAGAGCAACCCTTGGGACACCACTCTAAATAGGGCGTTGAATGTAATGAAGAACAAGGATAAGCTCAGTAAGCCGACGTCAGCTGGTCGTGTGACCGGCAAAGGCTTGTCGACAAAATGGTCGTCATACTATAACACTGGTGGGCGAAAGGAGAAAAAGACCAGCTCGGAAAGCCAGGCGCGCGAGGTTCAAGAACTAAGGGCACAGGTGGCGCGGATTCCGGAGATTGTCCAAGAGCAAGTGCAACAACAACTCGGAGCGACGATCACCGCCATTGTGCCTACCTTGATCCAGGGTATTAGTGCGTGGATTGCTGGCGGCCAATAGGGGCCGCCCCCGATTCCTAGCTTCACGGCCAGCAACTCGCAGAACGCGATGGCGGGGCCATTGGTGTCTCCGGCGGAGGCGGCATTGGTGTCTCCGACGCCGGCACGGGAGCTTAATGCACCCGGGTGTACGTCGGCTGGCACCTCTGCAGCAAGCGGCCCCTCCGTCAACTGCACGCCCGCCATTGGCGGTGCCTCGACATTAGCCGAGCTCGACGCCATCATCACGGTAACTAATTAAGCCTCTCTTGGCCGAGGACTTCATCTCCTTGCCTTTGACTGGGCATCCCTGATGCCCTACATGTTTTCGCAAGGCGCCGCCGACGTTCCGTGCACTCTCCTGCACTTCGTGAACAATGAGTTGGTCGATGTCGCCAAGGGCAAAATCGCTCAACCGGGCAACCCCTTGTTCCACGGTACCCAGATGCCACCCAACTTGTTTAGGGTTCAACTGGTTCGGGTGCTGCCAGGCTGCGATGAGTTGTTACCTCCGATTCGACCCGTCGGGGCCGACGATGATGACGTGATGACCCTCAGCGCCTGCCTGAGCTGGCCCCTGCTTTGGCCGAAGAGCCAGATTCGTTTGGGCGCGGGGGACACCACCCCAAAGACAACACCGCCAGTCGTGCCGGCGCCAAGTCGGCCCCATGGCAAGACCGCCGCAACGGTGCCGGACATCCCTATGCCACTGGATCCAAACATGCATATGGCACAGGATCAGAACGACGATGGCGACAATACATTTGCCAACGTCGATCTGTACTTTGCCGATCATGGGTACAGTGGCGACTTCATGGGGCCTCCTTCTCAAGAACCCAACCCAACAAAAGACGTGCGCGATCTAGCTGGTACCGCGGAGAAGCCAAGTTGCAACAGGCGTCATCTGCTGTTCAGCTCTCAGGAGACGCCTCCAGCTGCCGACTTCATCGAGCCTCAGATAGGCGAGGTGCGAAATATTATCAGCCCCAACACACTCAAGAAGGCGGTCTGTGAGAAGAACTCGGTCCCATTACAGGAGAAGAAGAAGGCACGCAAAAGAAAGACTAACAAGGGTGCGGGCTAGCCGGCACCGAGTACGATCCGTGCTCAGGACGGGCCACCTTCACCTGAGGATATCTCGAGGAGGGTGCATGTGGCGGGTAGGCCGATGCTACCGAGAAATATGCTCGATGCTGCAACCGGTGCTATGCGGAGTCTGCATGACAGTGTTCTTTCTTTGGAGAAGCGGCGTCTCGGAGAGAAGGATGTGGCATACCCGATTTTCGCGGCCAAGGTGCCAGAGGGCAAGGGCTTTGTGGATAACTCCATCGGGGGTACGATCGTCCTGCGGTTTGATGACATCCACGCTATGTTGAACCTTCATCCACTGCAATACACCTTCGTTCGGCTATTTTCGCTGAGTATGGAGATGCGGATCATTCGCGACAAGACCCCGGACATCGTGATAGTCGACCCCTTCTACATGTGTGCCAAGATCTTGGGCAGCGCTGGGGACCGACAAGTCGCGAGTTCTTACCTCGAAGGCGTCATTCTGGCAAACCAAGATAAGGATAACTTCCTCGTGCCTTACTTTCCCGAGTAAGTCCTCCCCTCAACCGCCCCGTAACATATGAATTCTTAGATTTCGATCGTTTTTCTTTTAACATTCCATGTTTTCTGCAGTGACACACATTGCACGCTCATCCTCCTAAGCCCCAAATATTCCATGGCCACGTATTTCGACCCGGACCGTCAGTCGAACGTAGACTACACAAATGTCAAGAAGGTTCTTGATGATGTTCTCCCTGGCTACGTCAAATCTGGAGGCACCTTCACCAGGCCTATTCGTAAGTACGGCAAGCACGTGTTCTCCCACAATACGACGTTCTGCTGCGTCAAGCAGCCGCCTGGCGGTCAGAAGGGTGCCTACTATGCCATCCATCACATGCGGGCGATCGTAGGGACCATCATCAACTTCTGCTACCGAGTAGACTCAAAGATTGGGCCGCGAGCGTGTCGGCAATCCAGGACGCGGACATCAGACAAGAATTTTTTCGCATCCAGTCGGAGTTTGCGGAAATCATCCATCAAGATGTCCTTCGTACCTCGGGGCAGTTCTACCTCAGAAATCAACCGTCCAACAGTGACATCGGCACAATCCTACAAATGCAGGCTAACAACGCCCGTTGTTTCATGACTCCCACGATAGACGGCGGCTTCATCCACACTCCGGTCCCTTGAGTCGAGTCGAAAGCAGTGATGCTGTGTCTAGTTCTGAAACATCGATTGGCTCATGTTGTAATTAAACTTCAATGAACTTGTAGTATGTCTCTTTGGTTTCGAGAGTCGTTCGACTTAGATGTAATCGATTCTATTAATGTCTTGCTTTTCTCTTCCGATCATTCTGTTGCATACTTATATATTACTTATGTATTGTCTGTGAATTGGTACTAACGTTTCGTTTGGTTACTGCATAGCGATGCCGTGGTATGTCGTGTACAAGGGTAAGGTTCCCGGAGTCTACGACGACTGGGAGGAGTGTCGGAGACAGGTTCACCGATTCAGCGGTAACAGTTACAAAGGTTACGTCACTAGGGCCGAGGCCGAATCTTGATACGCCCGCTATCTAGCGGGAGAGGGGAGGGAGCGTTGGAGGAACCGTATGAAGACGAGTTTCATCATGATGATGCACATCGTGATGACTGCAGCTCTCTTCTATGTGATGGTAGTTTAGATGGTCGATATCGACTTGTAATGTGAAGACAAACTCGCGGTCTCGAGACTTGTAATATAATGTTCTATCTTTGTTCGGTCTTTTCAATTCGGAGACTAATATGATGAATTGTATTCGGAGACTAAAATGATGAATTGTATTCAAAGACTAATCTTCTATTGTATTCGATGAATCTGTTGTTGATGTGTGATGTCTATATTTTGTCCAATTATACATTTTGTAACCTGTGCAAAAAATAGAAATTAAAAAAAACTAATATTCATACTAATGGCGCATCACATCATAGTGCGCCATTAGTATGCCAAAGGATACTAATGGCGCATCATTAAACAGTGCGCCATTAGTATGCCGAAGTTACTAATGGCGCATCCTTTTGTTGTGCGCCATTAGTATGCCAAAGCACCTGGGTATATATGGCCCCCTGGGAGGCATACTAATGGCGCACTGTTGTATATACTAATGGCGCATCTGAGGTGCGCCATTAGTATACCAGATACTAATGGCGCACCAGTGGTGCTCCATTAGTAAAATATACTAATGGCGTGGCACTAATGGCGCACCACTAATGCGCCATTAATGGCCAAATTAGGTGCGCCATTAGTAGGCCTTTTCCTAGTAGTGTCTAAACAATTAGGTAAATGACCGTAAAACAACAAATGATGTCAGAACATGTTGGAAATTGATGACGTCGCTTTGAATGCTGCATACTGAACACAAAAGAAGTCCGGAGTTCAAATAAGTTTAAAAAGCATTGAAGTGCCCGTGTAACAGATGAGTTCTCGTCCGAAACATTGATACTACGAAAGAGTTTGTCCAGTTTGTACATGAAGTGCGTCCAGTTTTTGCCGTGACCCTCTCTACTATTTCGCACATGCTATGCGGGTTAAATGATGATACCATGCCAAGTTTCAACATTTTCAGAGTTCATTTTGTAGTGATTTTCAATTTCACGGTCATTTAGCTCTCTAAACAATTAGGTAAATGACCGAAAAACAACAAATGATGTCAGAACATG
>NW_025229104.1:0-1414 GCF_018294505.1 Triticum aestivum | reverse complement strand
ATGAGTTCTCGTCCGAAACTCTGATACTCCGAAAGAGTTTGTTCAGTTTGTACATGAAGTGCGTCCAGTTTTTGCTGTGACCCTCTCTACTCTTTCGCACGCGCTATGCGGGTTAAATGATGATACCATGCCAAGTTTCAACATTTTCAGAGTTCATTTTGTAGTGATTTTCAATTTCACGGTCATTTAGCTCTCTAAATAATTAGGTAAATGACCGAAAAACAACAAATGATGTCAGAACATGTTGGAAATTGATGACGTCACTTGGAATGCTGCATACTGAACAAAAAATAAGTCTGGAGTTCAAATAAGTTTAAAAAACATTGAAGTGCCCGTGTAACAGATGAGTTCTCGTCCGAAACCCTGATACTCCGAAAGAGTTTGTCCAGTTTGTACACGAAGTGCGTCCAGTTTTTGCCGTGACCCTCTATACTCTTTTGCACATGCTATGCTGGTGAAATGATGATACCATGCCAACATTCAACATTTTCAGAGTTCATTTTGTAGTGATTTTCAATTTCACGGTCATTTAGCTCTCTAAACAATTAGGTAAATGACCGAAAAACAACAAATGATGTCAGAACATGTTGGAAATTGATGACGTCGCTTTGAATACTGCATACTGAACACGAAAGAAGTCTGGAGTTCAAATAAGTTTCAAAAACATTGAAGTGCCCGTGTAACAGATGAGTTCTCGTCTGAAACCCTGATACTTCGAAAGAGTTTGTCAAGTTTGTACACGAAGTGCGTCCAGTTTTTGCCATGACCCTCTCTACTCTTTCGCACATGCTATGCGCGTTAAATGATGATACCATGCCAAGTTTCAACATTTTCAGAGTTCATTTTGTAGTGATTTTCAATTTCACGGTCATTTAGCTCTCTAAACAATTAGGTAAATGATTGAAAAACAACAAATGATGTCAAAACATGTTGGAAATTTATGACGTTGCTTTGAATGCTGCATACTGAACACAAAATAAGTCCGGAGTTCAAATAAGTTTAAAAACATTGAAGTGCCCGTGTAACAGATGAGTTCTCTTCCGAAACCCTGATACTCCGAAAGAGTTTGTACAGTTTGTACACGAAGTGCGTCCAGTTTTGGCCGTGACCCTCTCTACTCTTTCGCACATGCTATGCGGGAGAAATGATGATACCATGCCAAGTTTCAACATTTTCAGAGTTCATTTTGTAGTGCTTTTCAATTTCACGGTCATTTAGCTCTCTAAACAATTAGGTAAATGACCGAAAAACAACAAATGATGTCAGAACATGTTGGAAATTGATGACGTCGCTTTGAATACTGCATACTGAACACGAAAGAAGTCTGGAGTTCAAATAAGTTTCAAAAACATTGAAGTGCCCGTGTAACAGATGAGTTCTCGTCTGAAACCCTGATACTTCGAAAGAGTTTGTC
>NW_025229103.1:22235-28736 GCF_018294505.1 Triticum aestivum | reverse complement strand
GTCATCAACAATCGCAGTTTGGGCTGATTCTGGCCCGATTCTTGGAATATTACTCACCATTTTGGGGTCCCAAAGCGATTTGCATAGTTGTTGAACCCCAAGGTGCGCTTACGTGTCGGTCATCAACACTCACAGTTTTGGCCGATTCTGGCCCGTCTCTTTGACTATCACTCATTGTTTTGTGGTCCCAGAGTGATTTCCACAACTGACGAACCCCAGGGTGCGTTTACGTGTCGGTTATCAACACTCGCAATTTTGGCCAATTCTGGTTCATTTCATGCACTATTACTCACCGTTTTGTGGTCCTAGAGCGATTTCCACGATTGACGATCCCTCGGG
Organism: Triticum aestivum; assembly: GCF_018294505.1. Lineage (NCBI taxonomy): Eukaryota > Viridiplantae > Streptophyta > Magnoliopsida > Poales > Poaceae > Triticum > Triticum aestivum. The sequence continues at coordinate 28,397 of NW_025229103.1, read as the reverse complement.
TGCATTTATGTCTCGGTCATCAACACTCGCAGTTCTGGCCGACTCTGCCCCGTTTCATGGACTATTACTCATTGTTTTGGGGTCCCGGAGCGATTTGCACGATTGACGCACCCCGGGGTGCGTTTATGTGTTGTCCACCAGCAATCTTAGTTTTGTTCGATTCTGGGCTCTTCCATGGACTATTACTCACCATTTTGGGGTCCCAGAGCTATTTCCACGATTGACAATCCCGAAGGTGCGTTTACGTGTCCGTCGTTAGCACTTGCAATTTTGGCCGATTCTTGCCTGTTTCGTGGACTATTACTCACCATTTTGGGGTCCGAAAGTGATTTCCAGGGTTGTTGAACCCTAAGGTGCGCTTACGTGTCGGTCATCAACAATCGCAGTTTGGGCTGATTCTGGCCCGATTCTTGGAATATTACTCACCATTTTGGGGTCCCAAAGCAATTTGCATAGTTGTTGAACCCAAGGTGCGCTTACGTGTCGGTCATCAACACTCACAGTTTTGGCCGATTCTGGCCCGTCTCTTGCACTATCACTCATTGTTTTGGGGTCCCAGAGTGATTTCCACAACTGACGAACCCCAGGGTGCGTTTACGTGTCGGTTATCAACACTCGCAATTTTGGCCAATTCTGGTTCATTTCATGCACTCTTACTCACCGTTTTGTGGTCCTAGAGCGATTTCCACGATTGACGATCCCTCGGGTGCATTTATGTCTCGGTCATCAACACTCACAGTTTAGGCCGACTCTGCCCCGTTTCATGGTACTCATTGTTTTGGGGTCCCGGAGTGATTTGCACGATTGACGCACCCCGGGGTGCGTTTATGTGTTGTCCACCAGCAATCTTAGTTTTGTTCGATTCTGGGCTCTTCCATGGACTATTACTCACCATTTTGGGGTCCCAGAGCTATTTCCACGATTGACAATCCCGAAGGTGCGTTTACGTGTCCGTCGTTAGCACTTGCAATTTTGGCCGATTCTTGCCTGTTTCGTGGACTATCACTCACCGTTTTGGGGTCCGAAAGTGATTTCCATGGTTGTTGAACCCTAAGGTGCGCTTACGTGTCGGTCATCAACAATCGCAGTTTGGGCTAATTCTGGCCCGATTCTTGGAATATTACTCACCATTTTGGGGTCCCAAAGCAATTTGCATAGTTGTTGAACCCAAGGTGCGCTTACGTGTTGGTCATCAACACTCACAGTTTTGGCCGATTCTGGCCCGTCTCTTGGACTATCACTCATTGTTTTGGGGTCCCAGAGTGATTTCCACAACTGACGAACCCCAGGGTGGGTTTACGTGTCGGTTATCAACACTCGCAATTTTGGCCAATTCTGGTTCATTTCATGCACTATTACTCACCGTTTTGTGGTCCTAGAGCGATTTCCACGATGGACGATCCCTCGGGTGCATTTATGTCTCGGTCATCAACACTCACAGCTTAGGCCGACTCTGCCCCGTTTCATGGACTATTACTCATTGTTTTGGGGTCCCGGAGCGATTTCCACGATTGACGCACCCCGGGGTGCGTTTATGTGTTGTCCACCAGCAATCTTAGTTTTGTTCGATTCTGGGCTCTTCCATGGACTATTACTCACCATTTTGGGGTCCCAGAGCTATTTCCACGATTGACAATCCCGAAGGTGCGTTTACGTGTCCGTCGTTAGCACTTGCAATTATGGCCGATTCTTGCCTGTTTCGTGGATTATCACTCACCGTTTTGGGGTCCGAAAGTGATTTCCATGGTTGTTGAACCCTAAGGTGCGCGTACGTTTTGGTCATCAACAATCGCTGTTTGGGCTGATTCTGGCCCGATTCTTGGACTATTACTCACTGTTTTGCGGTCCCAAAGCGATTTCCATTGTTGTTGAACCACAAGGTGCGCTTACGTGTCGGTCGTCGACACTCGCAGTTTTGGCCGATTCTGGCCCATTTCTTGGACTATTACTCACTGTTTTGGGGTCCGGGAGTGATTTCCACGATTGACGAACCCTGGGGTGCGTTTGTGTGTCGGTCATCAACACTCGTAGTTTCGGCCGATTCTGGCCCGTTTCATGGACTATTACTCAGTTTTGGGGCCCCGAAGTGATTTCCACAACTGACGAACCCAAGGGTGCGTTTATGTGTCGGTTATCAACACTCACAATTTGGGCCAATTCTGGTTCATTTCGTGCACTATTACTCACCGTTTTGGGGTCCTAGAGCGATTCCACGATTGACGATCCCTGGGGTGCAATTATGTGTCGGTCATCAACACTCACAGTTTTGGCCGACTCTGCCCCGTTTCATGGACTATTACTCATTGTTTTGGGGTCCCGGAGGGATTTCCACGATTGACGCATCCCGGGGTGCGTTTACGTGTCGTTCACCAGCAATCCTAGTTTTGTTCGATTCTGGGCTCTTTCATGGTCTATTACTCACCATTTTGGGGTCCCAGAGCTATTTCCACGATTAACGATCCCCGGGGAGCGTTTACGTGTCCGTCGTCAACCCTCGGAATTATGGCCGATTCTGGCCCGTTTCGTGGACTATTACTCACCGTTTTGGGGTCTGAAAGCGATTTCCAAGGTTGTTGAACCCTAAGGTGCGCTTACGTGTCTGTCATAAACAATCACAGTTTGGGCTGATTCTGGCCCGATTCATGGACTATTGCTCACCATTTTGGGGTCCCAGAGCTATTTCCACGATTGACGATCCCCTGGGTGCGTTTACGTGTCCGTCGACAACACTCGCGATTTTGGCCGATTCTGGCCCGTTTCGTGGACTATTACTCAACGTTTTGGGGTCCGAAAGCGATTTCGATGGTTGTTGAACGCTAAGGTGCGCTTACGTGTCGGTCATCAACAATCGCAGTTTGGGCTGATTCTGGCCCGATTCCTGGAATATTACTCACCATTTTGGGGTCCCAAAGTGATTTGCATAGTTGTTGAACCCCAAGGTGCGCTTACGTGTCGGTCATCAACACTCACAGTTTTGGCCGATTCTGGCCCGTCTCTTGGACTATCACTCATTGTTTTGGGGTCCCAGAGTGATTTCCACAACTGACAAACCCCAGGGTGCGTTTACGTGTCGGTTATCAACACTCGCAATTTTGGCTAATTCTGGTTCATTTCATGCACTATTACTCACCGTTTTGTGGCCCTAGAGCGATTTCCACGATTGACGATCCCTCGGGTGCATTTATGTCTCGGTCATCAACACTCGCAGTTCTGGCCGACTCTGCCCCGTTTCATGGACTATTACTCATTGTTTTGGGGTCCCGGAGTGATTTGCACGATTGACGCACCCCGGGGTGCGTTTATGTGTTGTCCACCAGCAATCTTAGTTTTGTTCGATTCTGGGCTCTTCCATGGACTATTACTCACCATTTTGGGGTCCCAGAGCTATTTCCACGATTGACAATCCCGAAGGTGCGTTTACGTGTCCGTCGTTAGCACTTGCAATTATGGCCGATTCTTGCCTGTTTCGTGGACTATCACTCACCGTTTTGGGGTCCGAAAGTGATTTCCATGGTTGTTGAACCCTAAGGTGCGCGTACGTTTTGGTCATCAACAATCGCTGTTTGGGCTGATTCTGGCCCGATTCTTGGACTATTACTCACTGTTTTGCGGTCCCAAAGCGATTTCCATTGTTGTTGAACCACAAGGTGCGCTTACGTGTCGGTCGTCAACACTCGCAGTTTTGGCCGATTCTGGCCCATTTCTTGGACTATTACTCACTGTTTTGGGGTCCGGGAGTGATTTCCACGATTGACGAACCCTGGGGTGCGTTTGCGTGTCGGTCATCAACACTCGTAGTTTCGGCCGATTCTGGCCCGTTTCATGGACTATTACTCAGTTTTGGGGCCCCGAAGTGATTTCCACAACTGACGAACCCAAGGGTGCGTTTATGTGTCGGTTATCAACACTCACAATTTGGGCCAATTCTGGTTCATTTCGTGCACTATTACTCACGGTTTTGGGGTCCTAGAGCGATTCCACGATTGACGATCCCTGGGGTGCAATTATGTGTCGGTCATCAACACTCACAGTTTTGGCCGACTCTGCCCCGTTTCATGGACTATTACTCATTGTTTTGGGGTCCCGGAGGGATTTCCACGATTGACGCACCCCGGGGTGCGTTTACGTGTCGTTCACCAGCAATCCTAGTTTTGTTCGATTCTGGGCTCTTTCATGGTCTATTACTCACCATTTTGGGGTCCCAGAGCTATTTCCACGATTAACGATCCCCGGGGTGCGTTTACGTGTCCGTCGTCAACCCTCGGAATTATGGCCGATTCTGGCCCGTTTCGTGGACTATTACTCACCGTTTTGGGGTCTGAAAGCGATTTCCAAGGTTGTTGAACCCTAAGGTGCGCTTACGTGTCTGTCATAAACAATCACAGTTTGGGCTGATTCTGGCCCGATTCATGGACTATTGCTCACCATTTTGGGGTCCCAGAGCTATTTCCACGATTGACGATCCCCTGGGTGCGTTTACGTGTCCGTCGACAACACTCGCGATTTTGGCCGATTCTGGCCCGTTTCGTGGACTATTACTCACCGTTTTGGGGTCCGAAAGCGATTTTGATGGTTGTTGAACCCTAAGGTGCGCTTACGTGTCGGTCATCAACAATCGCAGTTTGGGCTGATTCTGGCCCGATTCTTGGAATATTACTCACCATTTTGGGGTCCCAAAGCGATTTGCATAGTTGTTGAACCCCAAGGTGCGCTTACGTGTCGGTCATCAACACTCACAGTTTTGGCCGATTCTGGCCCGTCTCTTTGACTATCACTCATTGTTTTGGGGTCCCAGAGTGATTTCCACAACTGACGAACCCCAGGGTGCGTTTACGTGTCGGTTATCAACACTCGCAATTTTGGCCAATTCTGGTTCATTTCATGCACTATTACTCACCGTTTTGTGGTCCTAGAGCGATTTCCACGATTGACGATCCCTCGGGTGCATTTATGTCTCGGTCATCAACACTCGTAGTTCTGGCCGACTCTGCCCCGTTTCATGGACTATTACTCATTGTTTTGGGGTCCCGGAGCGATTTGCACGATTGACGCACCCCGGGGTGCGTTTATGTGTTGTCCACCAGCAATCTTAGTTTTGTTCGATTCTGGGCTCTTCCATGGACTATTACTCACCATTTTGGGGTCCCAAAGCTATTTCCACGATTGACAATCCCGAAGGTGCGTTTACGTGTCCGTCGTTAGCACTTGCAATTTTGGCCGATTCTTGCCTGTTTCGTGGACTATTACTCACCATTTTGGGGTCCGAAAGTGATTTCCAGGGTTGTTGAACCCTAAGGTGCGCTTACGTGTCGGTCATCAACAATCGCAGTTTGGGCTGATTCTGGTCTGATTCTTGGAATATTACTCACCATTTTGGGGTCCCAAAGCAATTTGCATAGTTGTTGAACCCAAGGTGCGCTTACGTGTCGGTCATCAACACTCACAGTTTTGGCCGATTCTGGCCCGTCTCTTGCACTATCACTCATTGTTTTGGGGTCCCAGAGTGATTTCCACAACTGACGAACCCCAGGGTGCGTTTACGTGTCGGTTATCAACACTCGCAATTTTGGCCAATTCTGGTTCATTTCATGCACTCTTACTCACCGTTTTGTGGTCCTAGAGCGATTTCCATGATTGACGATCCCTCGGGTGCATTTATGTCTCGGTCATCAACACTCACAGTTTAGGCCGACTCTGCCCCGTTTCATGGTACTCATTGTTTTGGGGTCCCGGAGTGATTTGCACGATTGACACACCCCGGGGTGCGTTTATGTGTTGTCCACCAGCAATCTTAGTTTTGTTCGATTCTGGGCTCTTCCATGGACTATTACTCACCATTTTGGGGTCCCAGAGCTATTTCCACGATTGACAATCCCGAAGGTGCGTTTACGTGTCCGTCGTTAGCACTTGCAATTTTGGCCGATTCTTGCCTGTTTCGTGGACTATTACTCACCGTTTTGGGGTCCGAAAGTGATTTCCAGGGTTGTTGAACCCTAAGGTGCGCTTACGTGTCGGTCATCAACAATCGCAGTTTGGGCTGATTCTGGCCCGATTCTTGGAATATTACTCACCATTTTGGGGTCCCAAAGCTATTTGCATAGTTGTTGAACCCAAGGTGCGCTTACGTGTCGGTCATCAACACTCACAGTTTTGGCCGATTCT
>NW_025229103.1:20497-21052 GCF_018294505.1 Triticum aestivum | reverse complement strand
GCCCGTCTCTTGGACTATCACTCATTGTTTTGGGGTCCCAGAGTGATTTCCACAACTGACGAACCCCAGGGTGCGTTTACGTGTCGGTTATCAACACTCCCAATTTTGGCCAATTCTGGTTCATTTCATGCACTATTACTCACCGTTTTGTGGTCCTAGAGCGATTTCCACGATTGACGATCCCTCGGGTGCATTTATGTCTCGGTCATCAACACTCACAGTTTAGGCCGACTCTGCCCCGTTTCATGGACTATTACTCATTGTTTTGGGGTCCCGGAGCGATTTCCACGATTGACGCACCCCGGGGTGCGTTTATGTGTTGTCCACCAGCAATCTTAGTTTTGTTCGATTCTGGGCTCTTCCATGGACTATTACTCACCATTTTGGGGTCCCAGAGCTATTTCCACGATTGACAATCCCGAAGGTGCGTTTACGTGTCCGTCGTTAGCACTTGCAATTTTGGCCGATTCTTGCCTGTTTCGTGGACTATCACTCACCGTTTTGGGGTTCGAAAGTGATTTCCATGGTTGTTGAACCCTAAGGTGCGCGTACGTT
>NW_025229103.1:16410-19372 GCF_018294505.1 Triticum aestivum | reverse complement strand
AAAGCGATTTCCATTGTTGTTGAACCACAAGGTGCGCTTACGTGTCGGTCGTCAACACTCGCAGTTTTGGCCGATTCTGGCCCATTTCTTGGACTATTACTCACTGTTTTGGGGTCCGGGAGTGATTTCCACGATTGACGAACCCTGGGGTGCGTTTGTGTGTCGGTCATCAACACTCGTAGTTTCGGCCGATTCTGGCCCGTTTCATGGACTATTACTAAGTTTTGGGGCCCCGAAGTGATTTCCACAACTGACGAACCCAAGGGTGCGTTTATGTGTCGGTTATCAACACTCACAATTTGGGCCAATTCTGGTTCATTTCGTGCACTATACTCACCGTTTTGGGGTCCTAGAGCGATTCCACGATTGACGATCCCTGGGGTGCAATTATGTGTCGGTCATCAACACTCACAGTTTTGGCCGACTCTACCCCGTTTCATGGACTATTACTCATTGTTTTGGGGTCCCGGAGGGATTTCCACGATTGACGCACCCCGGGGTGCGTTTACGTGTCGTTCACCAGCAATCCTAGTTTTGTTCGATTCTGGGCTCTTTCATGGTCTATTACTCACCATTTTGGGGTCCCAGAGCTATTTCCACGATTAACGATCCCCGGGGTGCGTTTACGTGTCCGTCGTCAACCCTCGGAATTATGGCCGATTCTGGCCCGTTTCGTGGACTATTACTCACCGTTTTGGGGTCTGAAAGCGATTTCCAAGGTTGTTGAACCCTAAGGTGCGCTTACGTGTCTGTCATAAACAATCATAGTTTGGGCTGATTCTGGCCCGATTCATGGACTATTGCTCACCATTTTGGGGTCCGAAAGCGATTTCGATGGTTGTTGAACGCTAAGGTGCGCTTACGTGTCGGTCATCAACAACCGCAGTTTGGGCTGATTCTGGCCCGATTCCTGGAATATTACTCACCATTTTGGGGTCCCAAAGCGATTTGCATAGTTGTTGAACCCCAAGGTGCGCTTACGTGTCGGTCATCAACACTCACAGTTTTGGCCGATTCTGGCCCGTCTCTTGGACTATCACTCATTGTTTTGGGGTCCCAGAGTGATTTCCACAACTGACAAACCCCAGGGTGCGTTTACGTGTCGGTTATCAACACTCGCAATTTTGGCCAATTCTGGTTCATTTCATGCACTATTACTCACCGTTTTGTGGTCCTAGAGCGATTTCCACGATTGACGATCCCTCGGGTGCATTTATGTCTCGGTCATCAACACTCGCAGTTCTGGCCGACTCTGCCCCGTTTCATGGACTATTACTCATTGTTTTGGGGTCCCGGAGTGATTTGCACGATTGACGCACCCCGGCGTGCGTTTATGTGTTGTCCACCAGCAATCTTAGTTTTGTTCGATTCTGGGCTCTTCCATGGACTATTACTCACCATTTTGGGGTCCCAGAGCTATTTCCACGATTGACAATCCCGAAGGTGCGTTTACGTGTCCGTCGTTAGCACTTGCAATTTTGGCCGATTCTTGCCTGTTTCGTGGACTATTACTCACCGTTTTGGGGTCCGAAAGTGATTTCCAGGGTTGTTGAACCCTAAGGTGCGCTTACGTGTCGGTCATCAACAATCGCAGTTTGGGCTGATTCTGGCCCGATTCTTGGAATATTACTCACCATTTTGGGGTCCCAAAGCTATTTGCATAGTTGTTGAACCCCAAGGTGCGCTTACGTGTCGGTCATCAACACTCACAGTTTTGGCCGATTCTGGCCCGTCTCTTGGACTATCACTCATTGTTTTGGGGTCCCAGAGTGATTTCCACAACTGACGAACCCCAGGGTGCGTTTACGTGTCGGTTATCAACACTCGCAATTTTGGCCAATTCTGGTTCATTTCATGCACTATTACCCACCGTTTTGTGGTCCTAGAGCGATTTCCACGATTGACGATCCCTCGGGTGCATTTATGTCTCGGTCATCAACACGCGCAGTTCTGGCCGACTCTGCCCCGTTTCATGGACTATTACTCATTGTTTTGGGGTCCCGGAGCGATTTCCACGATTGACGCACCCCGGGGTGCGTTTATGTGTTGTCCACCAGCAATCTTAGTTTTGTTCGATTGTGGGCTCTTCCATGCACTATTACTCACCATTTTGGGGTCCCAGAGCTATTTCCACGATTGACAATCCCGAAGGTGCGTTTACGTGTCCGTCGTTAGCACTTGCAATTTTGGCCGATTCTTGCCTGTTTCGTGGACTATCACTCACCGTTTTGGGGTCCGAAAGTGATTTCCATGGTTGTTGAACCCTAAGTTGCGCGTACGTTTTGGTCATCAACAATCGCTGTTTGGGCTGATTCTGGCCCGATTCTTGGACTATTACTCACTGTTTTGCGGTCCCAAAGCGATTTCCATTGTTGTTGAACCACAAGGTGCGCTTACGTGTCGGTCGTCAACACTCGCAGTTTTTGCCGATTCTGGCCCATTTCTTGGACTATTACTCACTGTTTTGGGGTCCGGGAGTGATTTCCACGATTGACGAACCCTGGGGTGCGTTTGTGTGTCGGTCATCAACACTCGTAGTTTCAGCCGATTCTGGCCCGTTTCATGGACTATTACTCAGTTTTGGGGCCCCGAAGTGATTTCCACAACTGACGAACCCAAGGGTGCGTTTATGTGTCGGTTATCAACACTCACAATTTGGGCCAATTCTGGTTCATTTCGTGCACTATTACTCACCGTTTTGGGGTCCTAGAGCGATTCCACGATTGACGATCCCTGGGGTGCATTTATGTGTCGGTCATCAACACTCACAGTTTTGGCCGACTCTGCCCCGTTTCATGGACTATTACTCATTGTTTTGGGGTCCCGGAGGGATTTCCACGATTGACGCACCCCGGGGTGCGTTTACGTGTCGTTCACCAGCAATCCTAGTTTTGTTCGATTCTGGGCTCTTTCATGGTCTATTACTCACCATTTTGGGGTCCCAGAGCTATTTCCACGATTA
>NW_025229103.1:13404-15624 GCF_018294505.1 Triticum aestivum | reverse complement strand
CGCAGTTTGGGCTGATTCTGGCCCGATTCCTGGAATATTACTCACCATTTTGGGGTCCCAAAGCGATTTGCATAGTTGTTGAACCCCAAGGTGCGCTTACGTGTCGGTCATCAACACTCACAGTTTTGGCCGATTCTGGCCCGTCTCTTGGACTATCACTCATTGTTTTGGGGTCCCAGAGTGATTTCCACAACTGACAAACCCCAGGGTGCGTTTACGTGTCGGTTATCAACACTCGCAATTTTGGCCAATTCTGGTTCATTTCATGCACTATTACTCACCGTTTTGAGGTCCTAGAGCGATTTCCACGATTGACGATCCCTCGGGTGCATTTATGTCTCGGTCATCAACACTCGCAGTTCTGGCCGACTCTGCCCCATTTCATGGACTATTACTCATTGTTTTGGGGTCCCGGAGTGATTTGCACGATTGACGCACCCCGGGGTGCGTTTATGTGTTGTCCACCAGCAATCTTAGTTTTGTTCGATTCTGGGCTCTTCCATGGACTATTACTCACCATTTTGGGGTCCCAGAGCTATTTCCACGATTGACAATCCCGAAGGTGCGTTTACGTGTCCGTCGTTAGCACTTGCAATTTTGGTCGATTCTTGCCTGTTTCGTGGACTATTACTCACCGTTTTGGGGTCCGAAAGTGATTTCCAGGGTTGTTGAACCCTAAGGTGCGCTTACGTGTCGGTCATCAACAATCGCAGTTTGGGCTGATTCTGGCCCGATTCTTGGAATATTACTCACCATTTTGGGGTCCCAAAGCTATTTGCATAGTTGTTGAACCCCAAGGTGCGCTTACGTGTCGGTCATCAACACTCACAGTTTTGGCCGATTCTGGCCCGTCTCTTGGACTATCACTCATTGTTTTGGGGTCCCAGAGTGATTTCCACAACTGACGAACCCCAGGGTGCGTTTACGTGTCGGTTATCAACACTCGCAATTTTGGCCAATTCTGGTTCATTTCATGCACTATTACTCACCGTTTTGTGGTCCTAGAGCGATTTCCACGATTGACGATCCCTCGGGTGCATTTATGTCTCGGTCATCAACACGCGCAGTTCTGGCCGACTCTGCCCCGTTTCATGGACTATTACTCATTGTTTTGGGGTCCCGGAGCGATTTCCATGATTGACGCACCCCGGGGTGCGTTTATGTGTTGTCCACCAGCAATCTTAGTTTTGTTCGATTCTGGGCTCTTCCATGCACTATTACTCACCATTTTGGGGTCCCAGAGCTATTTCCACGATTGACAATCCCGAAGGTGCGTTTACGTGTCCGTCGTTAGCACTTGCAATTTTGGCCGATTCTTGCCTGTTTCGTGGACTATCACTCACCGTTTTGCGGTCCGAAAGTGATTTCCATGGTTGTTGAACCCTAAGGTGCGCGTACGTTTTGGTCATCAACAATCGCTGTTTGGGCTGATTCTGGCCTGATTCTTGGACTATTACTCACTGTTTTGCGGTCCCAAAGCGATTTCCATTGTTGTTGAACCACAAGGTGCGCTTACGTGTCGGTCGTCAACACTCGCAGTTTTGGCCGATTCTGGCCCATTTCTTGGACTATTACTCACTGTTTTGGCGTCCGGGAGTGATTTCCACGATTGACGAACCCTGGGGTGCGTTTGTGTGTCGGTCATCAACACTCGTAGTTTCGGCCGATTCTGGCCCGTTTCATGGACTATTGCTCAGTTTTGGGGCCCCGAAGTGATTTCCACAACTGACGAAGCCAAGGGTGCGTTTATGTGTCGGTTATCAACACTCACAATTTGGGCCAATTCTGGTTCATTTCGTGCACTATTACTCACCGTTTTGGGGTCCTAGAGCGATTCCACGATTGACGATCCTTGGGGTGCATTTATGTGTCGGTCATCAACACTCACAGTTTTGGCCGACTCTGCCCCGTTTCATGGACTATTACTCATTGTTTTGGGGTCCCGGAGGGATTTCCACGATTGACGCACCCCGGGGTGCGTTTACGTGTCGTTCACCAGCAATCCTAGTTTTGTTCGATTCTGGGCTCTTTCATGGTCTATTACTCACCATTTTGGGGTCCCAGAGCTATTTCCACGATTAACGATCCCCGGGGTGCGTTTACGTGTCCGTCGTCAACCCTCGGAATTATGGCCGATTCTGGCCCGTTTCGTGGACTATTACTCACCGTTTTGGGGTCTGAAAGCGATTTCCAAGGTTGTTGAACCCTAAGGTGCGCTTA
>NW_025229103.1:7915-12718 GCF_018294505.1 Triticum aestivum | reverse complement strand
CTGATTCTGGCCCGATTCATGGACTATTGCTCACCATTTTGGGGTCCCAGAGCTATTTCCACGATTGACGATCCCCTGGGTGCGTTTACGTGTCCGTCGACAACACTCGCGATTTTGGCCGATTCTGGCCCGTTTCGTGGACTATTACTCACCGTTTTGGGGTCCGAAAGCGATTTCGATGGTTGTTGAACGCTAAGGTGCGCTTACTTGTCGGTCATCAACAATCACAGTTTGGGCTGATTCTGGCCCGATTCCTGGAATATTACTCACCATTTTGGGGTCCCAAAGCGATTTGCATAGTTGTTGAACCCCAAGGTGCGCTTACGTGTCGGTCATCAACACTCACAGTTTTGGCCGATTCTGGCCCGTCTCTTGGACTATCACTCATTGTTTTGGGGTCCCAGAGTGATTTCCACAACTGACAAACCCCAGGGTGCGTTTACGTGTTGGTTATCAACACTCGCAATTTTGGCCAATTCTGGTTCATTTCATGCACTATTACTCACCGTTTTGTGGTCCTAGAGCGATTTCCACGATTGACGATCCCTCGGGTGCATTTATGTCTCGGTCATCAACACTCGCAGTTCTGGCCGACTCTGCCCCGTTTCATGGACTATTACTCATTGTTTTGGGGTCCCGGAGTGATTTGCACGATTGACGCACCCTGGGGTGCGTTTATGTGTTGTCCACCAGCAATCTTAGTTTTGTTCGATTCTGGGCTCTTCCATGGACTATTACTCACCATTTTGGGGTCCCAGAGCTATTTCCACGATTGACAATCCCGAAGGTGCGTTTACGTGTCCGTCATTAGCACTTGCAATTTTGGCCGATTCTTGCCTGTTTCGTGGACTATTACTCACCTTTTTGGGGTCCGAAAGTGATTTCGAGGGTTGTTGAACCCTAAGGTGTGCTTACGTGTCGGTCATCAACAATCGCAGTTTGGGCTGATTCTGGCCCGATTCTTGGAATATTACTCACCATTTTGGGGTCCCAAAGCTATTTGCATAGTTGTTGAACCCCAAGGTGCGCTTACGTGTCGGTCATCAACACTCACAGTTTTGGCCGATTCTGGCCCGTCTCTTGGACTATCACTCATTGTTTTGGGGTCCCAGAGTGATTTCCACAACTGACGAACCCTAGGGTGCGTTTACGTGTCGGTTATCGACACTCGCAATTTTGGCCAATTCTGGTTCATTTCATGCACTATCACTCACCGTTTTGTGGTCCTAGAGCGATTTCCACGATTGACGATCCCTCGGGTGCATTTATGTCTCGGTCATCAACACGCGCAGTTCTGGCCGACTCTGCCCCGTTTCATGGACTATTACTCATTGTTTTGGGGTCCCAGAGCGATTTCCACGATTGACGCACCCCGGGGTGCGTTTATGTGTTGTCCACCAGCAATCTTAGTTTTGTTCGATTCTGGGCTCTTCCATGCACTATTACTCACCATTTTGGGGTCCCAGAGCTATTTCCACGATTGACAATCCCGAAGGTGCGTTTACGTGTTTGTCGTTAGCACTTGCAATTTTGGCCGATTCTTGCCTGTTTCGTGGACTATCACTCACCGTTTGGGGGTCCGAAAGTGATTTCCATGGTTGTTGAACCCTAAGGTGCGCGTACGTTTTGGTCATCAACAATCGCTGTTTGGGCTGATTCTGGCCCGATTCTTGGACTATTACTCACTGTTTTGCGGTCCCAAAGCGATTTCCATTGTTGTTGAACCACAAGGTGCGCTTACGTGTCGGTCGTCAACACTCGCAATTTTGGCCGATTCTGGCCCATTTCTTGGACTATTACTCACTGTTTTGGGGTCCGGGAGTGATTTCCACGATTGACGAACCCTGGGGTGCGTTTGTGTGTCGGTCATCAACACTCGTAGTTTCGGCCGATTCTGGCCCGTTTCATGGACTATTACTCAGTTTTGGGGCCCCGAAGTGATTTCCACAACTGACGAACCCAAGGGTGCGTTTATGTGTCGGTTATCAACACTCACAATTTGGGCCAATTCTGGTTCATTTCGTGCACTATTACTCACCGTTTTGGGGTCCTAGAGCGATTCCACGATTGACGATCCCTGGGGTGCATTTATGTGTTGGTCATCAACACTCACAGTTTTGGCCGACTCTGCCCCGTTTCATGGACTATTACTCATTGTTTTGGGGTCCCGGAGGGATTTCCACGATTGACGCACCCCGGGGTGCGTTTACGTGTCGTTCACCAGCAATCCTAGTTTTGTTCGATTCCGGGCTCTTTCATGGTCTATTACTCACCATTTTGGGGTCCCAGAGCTATTTCCACGATTAACGATCCCCGGGGTGCATTTACGTGTCCGTCGTCAACCCTCGGAATTATGGTCGATTCTGGCCCGTTTCGTGGACTATTACTCACCGTTTTGGGGTCTGAAAGCGATTTCCAAGGTTGTTGAACCCTAAGGTGCGCTTACGTGTCTGTCATAAACAATCACAGTTTGGGCTGATTCTGGCCCGATTCATGGACTATTGCTCACCATTTTGGGGTCCCAGAGCTATTTCCACGATTGACGATCCCCTGGGTGCGTTTACGTGTCCGTCGACAACACTCGCGATTTTGGCCGATTCTGGCCCGTTTCGTGGACTATTACTCACCGTTTTGGGGTCCGAAAGCGATTTCGATGGTTGTTGAACCCTAAGGTGCGCTTACGTGTCGGTCATCAACAATCGCAGTTTGGGCTGATTCTGGCCCGATTCTTGGAATATTACTCACCATTTTGGGGTCCCAAAGCGATTTGCATAGTTGTTGAACCCAAGGTGCGCTTACGTGTCGGTCATCAACACTCACAGTTTTGGCCGATTCTGGCCCGTCTCTTGCACTATCACTCATTGTTTTGGGGTCCCAGAGTGATTTCCACAACTGACGAACCCCAGGGTGCGTTTACGTGTCGGTTATCAACACTCGCAATTTTGGCCAATTCTGGTTCATTTCATGCACTATTACTCACCGTTTTGTGGTCCTAGAGCGATTTCCACGATTGACGATCCCTCGGGTGCATTTATGTCTCGGTCATCAACACTCGCAGTTCTGGCCGACTCTGCCCCGTTTCATGGACTATTACTCATTGTTTTGGGGTCCCGGAGTGATTTGCACGATTGACGCACCCTGGGGTGCGTTTATGTGTTGTCCACCAGCAATCTTAGTTTTGTTCGATTCTGGGCTCTTCCATGGACTATTACTCACCATTTTGGGGTCCCAGAGCTATTTCCACGATTGACAATCCCGAAGGTGCGTTTACGTGTCCGTCGTTAGCACTTGCAATTTTGGCCGATTCTTGCCTGTTTCGTGGACTATTACTCACCGTTTTGGGGTCCGAAAGTGATTTCCAGGGTTGTTGAACCCTAAGGTGCGCTTACGTGTCGGTCATCAACAATCGCAGTTTGGGCTGATTCTGGCCCGATTCTTGGAATATTACTCACCATTTTGGGGTCCCAAAGCTATTTGCATAGTTGTTGAACCCCAAGGTGCGCTTACGTGTCGGTCATCAACACTCACAGTTTTGGCCGATTCTGGCCCGTCTCTTGGACTATCACTCATTGTTTTGGGGTCCCAGAGTGATTTCCACAACTGACGAACCCCAGGGTGCGTTTACGTGCCGGTTATCAACACTCGCAATTTTGGCCAATTCTGGTTCATTTCATGCACTATTACTCACCGTTTTGTGGTCCTAGAGCGATTTCCACGATTGACGATCCCTCGGGTGCATTTATGTCTCGGTCATCAGCACGCGTAGTTCTGGCCGACTCTGCCCCGTTTCATGGACTATTACTCATTGTTTTGGGGTCCCGGAGCGATTTCCACGATTGACGCACCCCGGGGTGCGTTTATGTGTTGTCCACCAGCAATCTTAGTTTTGTTCGATTGTGGGCTCTTCCATGCACTATTACTCACCATTTTGGGGTCCCAGAGCTATTTCCACGATTGACAATCCCGAAGGTGCGTTTACGTGTCCGTCGTTAGCACTTGCAATTTTGGCCGATTCTTGCCTGTTTCGTGGACTATCACTCACCGTTTTGGGGTCCGAAAGTGATTTCCATGGTTGTTGAACCCTAAGGTGCGCGTACGTTTTGGTCATCAACAATCGCTGTTTGGGCTGATTCTGGCCCGATTCTTGGACTATTACTCACTGTTTTGCGGTCCCAAAGCGATTTCCATTGTTGTTGAACCACAAGGTGCGCTTACGTGTCGGTCGTCAACACTCGCAGTTTTGGCCGATTCTGGCCCATTTCTTGGACTATTACTCACTGTTTTGGGGTCCGGGAGTGATTTCCACGATTGACGAACCCTGGGGTGCGTTTGTGTGTCGGTCATCAACACTCACAATTTGGGCCAATTCTGGTTCATTTCGTGCACTATTACTCACCGTTTTGGGGTCCTAGAGCGATTCCACGATTGACGATCCCTGGGGTGCATTTATGTGTCGGTCATCAACACTCACAGTTTTGGCCGACTCTGCCCCGTTTCATGGACTATTACTCATTGTTTTGGGGTCCCGGAGGGATTTCCACGATTGACGCACCCCGGGGTGCGTTTACGTGTCGTTCACCAGCAATCCTAGTTTTGTTCGATTCTGGGCTCTTTCATGGTCTATTACTCACCATTTTGGGGTCCCAGAGCTATTTCCACGATTAACGATCCCCGGGGTGCGTTTACGTGTCCGTCGTCAACCCTCGGAATTATGGCCGATTCTGGCCCGTTTCGTGGACTATTACTCACCGTTTTGGGGTCTGAAAGCGATTTCCAAGGTTGTTGAACCCTAAGGTGCGCTTA
>NW_025229103.1:5196-7777 GCF_018294505.1 Triticum aestivum | reverse complement strand
GCGCTTACGTGTCTGTCATAAACAATCACAGTTTGGGCTGATTCTGGCCCGATTCTTGGACTATTGCTCACCATTTTGGGGTCCCAGAGCTATTTCCACGATTGATGATCCCCTGGGTGCGTTTACGTGTCCGTCGACAACACTCGCGATTTTGGCCGATTCTGGCCCGTTTCGTGGACTATTACTCATCGTTTTGGGGTCCAAAAGCGATTTCGATGGTTGTTGAACGCTAAGGTGCGCTTACGTGTCGGTCATCAACAATCGCAGTTTGGGCTAATTCTGGCCCGATTCCTAGAATATTACTCACCATTTTGGGGTCCCAAAGCGATTTGCATAGTTGTTGAACCCCAAGGTGCGCTTACGTGTCGGTCATCAACACTCACAGTTTTGGCCGATTCTGGCCCGTCTCTTGGACTATCACTCATTGTTTTGGGGTCCCAGAGTGATTTCCACAACTGACAAACCCCAGGGAGAGTTTACGTGTCGGTTATCAACACTCGCAATTTTGGCCAATTCTGGTTCATTTCATGCAATATTACTCACCGTTTTGTGGTCCTAGAGCGATTTCCACGATTGACGATCCCTCGGGTGCATTTATGTCTCGGTCATCAACACTCGCAGTTCTGGCCGACTCTGCCCCGTTTCATGGACTATTACTCATTGTTTTGGGGTCCCGGAGTGATTTGCACGATTGACGCACCCCGGGGTGCGTTTATGTGTTGTCCACCAGCAATCTTAGTTTTGTTCGATTCTGGGCTCTTCCATGGACTATTACTCACCATTTTGGGGTCCCAGAGCTATTTCCACGATTGACAATCCCAAAGGTGCGTTTACGTGTCCGTCGTTAGCACTTGCAATTTTGGCCGATTCTTGCCTGTTTCGTGGACTATTACTCACCGTTTTGGGGTCCGAAAGTGATTTCCAGGGTTGTTGAACCCTAAGGTGCGCTTACGTGTCGGTCATCAACAATCGCAGTTTGGGCTGATTCTGGCCCGATTCTTGGAATATTACTCACCATTTTGGGGTCCCAAAGCTATTTGCATAGTTGTTGAACCCCAAGGTGCGCTTACGTGTCGGTCATCAACACTCACAGTTTTGGCCGATTCTGGCCCGTCTCTTGGACTATCACTCATTGTTTTGGGGTCCCAGAGTGATTTCCACAACTGACGAACCCCAGGGTGCGTTTACGTGCCGGTTATCAACACTCGCAATTTTGGCCAATTCTGGTTCATTTCATGCACTATTACTCACCGTTTTGTGGTCCTAGAGCGATTTCCACGATTGACGATCCCTCGGGTGCATTTATGTCTCGGTCATCAGCACGCGTAGTTCTGGCCGACTCTGCCCCGTTTCATGGACTATTACTCATTGTTTTGGGGTCCCGGAGCGATTTCCACGATTGACGCACCCCGGGGTGCGTTTATGTGTTGTCCACCAGCAATCTTAGTTTTGTTCGATTGTGGGCTCTTCCATGCACTATTACTCACCATTTTGGGGTCCCAGAGCTATTTCCACGATTGACAATCCCGAAGGTGCGTTTACGTGTCCGTCGTTAGCACTTGCAATTTTGGCCGATTCTTGCCTGTTTCGTGGACTATCACTCACCGTTTTGGGGTCCGAAAGTGATTTCCATGGTTGTTGAACCCTAAGGTGCGCGTACGTTTTGGTCATCAACAATCGCTGTTTGGGCTGATTCTGGCCCGATTCTTGGACTATTACTCACTGTTTTGCGGTCCCAAAGCGATTTCCATTGTTGTTGAACCACAAGGTGCGCTTACGTGTCGGTCGTCAACACTCGCAGTTTTGGCCGATTCTGGCCCATTTCTTGGACTATTACTCACTGTTTTGGGGTCCGGGAGTGATTTCCACGATTGACGAACCCTGGGGTGCGTTTGTGTGTCGGTCATCAACACTCGTAGTTTCGGCCGATTCTGGCCCGTTTCATGGACTGTTACTCAGTTTTGGGGCCCCGAAGTGATTTCCACAACTGACGAACCCAAGGGTGCGTTTATGTGTCGGTTATCAACACTCACAATTTGGGCCAATTCTGGTTCATTTCGTGCACTATTACTCACCGTTTTGGGGTCCTAGAGCGATTCCACGATTGACGATCCCTAGGGTGCATTTATGTGTCGGTCATCAACACTCACAGTTTTGGCCGACTCTGCCCCGTTTCATGGACTATTACTCATTGTTTTGGGGTCCCGGAGGGATTTCCACGATTGACGCACCCCGGGGTGCGTTTACGTGTCGTTCACCAGCAATCCTAGTTTTGTTCGATTCTGGGCTCTTTCATGGTCTATTACTCACCATTTTGGGGTCCCAGAGCTATTTCCACGATTAACGATCCCCGGGGTGCGTTTACGTGTCCGTCGTCAACCCTCGGAATTATGGCCGATTCTGGCCTGTTTCATGGACTATTACTCACCGTTTTGGGGTCTGAAAGCGATTTCCAAGGTTGTTGAACCCTAAGGTGCGCTTACGTGTCTGTCATAAACAATCACAGTTTGGGCTGATTCTGGCCCGATTCATGGACTATTGCTCACCATTTTGGGGTCCCAGAGCTATTTCCACGATTGAC
>NW_025229103.1:0-4176 GCF_018294505.1 Triticum aestivum | reverse complement strand
TGGGGTGCGTTTGTGTGTCGGTCATCAACACTCGTAGTTTCGGCCGATTCTGGCCCGTTTCATGGACTGTTACTCAGTTTTGGGGCCCCGAAGTGATTTCCACAACTGACGAACCCAAGGGTGCGTTTATGTGTCGGTTATCAACACTCACAATTTGGGCCAATTCTGGTTCATTTCGTGCACTATTACTCACCGTTTTGGGGTCCTAGAGCGATTCCACGATTGACGATCCCTGGGGTGCATTTATGTGTCGGTCATCAACACTCACAGTTTTGGCCGACTCTGCCCCGTTTCATGGACTATTACTCATTGTTTTGGGGTCCCGGAGGGATTTCCACGATTGACGCACCGCGGGGTGCGTTTACGTGTCGTTCACCAGCAATCCTAGTTTTGTTCGATTCTGGGCTCTTTCATGGTCTATTACTCACCATTTTGGGGTCCCAGAGCTATTTCCACGATTAACGATCCCCGGGGTGCGTTTACGTGTCCGTCGTCAACGCTCGGAATTATGGCCGATTCTGGCCTGTTTCGTGGACTATTACTCACCGTTTTGGGGTCTGAAAGCGATTTCCAAGGTTGTTGAACCCTAAGGTGCGCTTACGTGTCTGTCATAAACAATCACAGTTTGGGCTGATTCTGGCCCGATTCATGGACTATTGCTCACCATTTTGGGGTCCCAGAGCTATTTCCACGATTGACGATCCCCTGGGTGCGCTTACGTGTCCGTCGACAACACTCGCGATTTTGGCCTATTCTGGCCCGTTTCGTGGACTATTACTCACCATTTTGGGGTCCGAAAGCGATTTCGATGGTTGTTGAACGCTAAGGTGCGCTTACGTGTCGGTCATCAACAATCGCAGTTTGGGCTGATTCTGGCCCGATTCCTGGAATATTACTCACCATTTTGGGGTCCCAAAGCGATTTGCATAGTTGTTGAACCCCAAGGTGCGCTTACGTGTCGGTCATCAACACTCACAGTTTTGGCCGATTCTGGCCCGTCTCTTGGACTATCACTCATTGTTTTGGGGTCCCAGAGTGATTTCCACAACTGACAAACCCCAGGGTGCGTTTACGTGTCGGTTATCAACACTCGCAATTTTGGCCAATTCTGGTTCATTTCATGCACTATTACTCACCGTTTTGTGGTCCTAGAGCGATTTCCACGATTGACGATCCCTCGGGTGCATTTATGTCTCGGTCATCAACACTCGCAGTTCTGGCCGACTCTGCCCCGTTTCATGGACTATTACTCATTGTTTTGGGGTCCCGGAGTGATTTGCACGATTGACGCACCCCGGCGTGCGTTTATGTGTTGTCCACCAGCAATCTTAGTTTTGTTCGATTCTGGGCTCTTCCATGGACTATTACTCACCATTTTGGGGTCCCAGAGCTATTTCCACGATTGACAATCCCGAAGGTGCGTTTACGTGTCCGTCGTTAGCACTTGCAATTTTGGCCGATTCTTGCCTGTTTCGTGGACTATTACTCACCGTTTTGGGGTCCGAAAGTGATTTCCAGGGTTGTTGAACCCTAAGGTGCGCTTACGTGTCGGTCATCAACAATCGCAGTTTGGGCTGATTCTGGCCCGATTCTTGGAATATTACTCACCATTTTGGGGTCCCAAAGCTATTTGCATAGTTGTTGAACCCCAAGGTGCGCTTACGTGTCGGTCATCAACACTCACAGTTTTGGCCGATTCTGGCCCGTCTCTTGGACTATCACTCATTGTTTTGGGGTCCCAGAGTGATTTCCACAACTGACGAACCCCAGGGTGCGTTTACGTGTCGGTTATCAACACTCGCAATTTTGGCCAATTCTGGTTCATTTCATGCACTATTACTCACCGTTTTGTGGTCCTAGAGCGATTTCCACGATTGACGATCCCTCGGGTGCATTTATGTCTCGGTCATCAACACGCGCAGTTCTGGCCGACTCTGCCCCGTTTCATGGACTATTACTCATTGTTTTGGGGTCCCGGAGCGATTTCCACGTTTGACGCACCCCGGGGTGCGTTTATGTGTTGTCCACCAGCAATCTTAGTTTTTTTCGATTCTGGGCTCTTCCATGCACTATTACTCACCATTTTGGGGTCCCAGAGCTATTTCCACGATTGACGATCCCCTGGGTGCGTTTACGTGTCCGTCGACAACACTCGCGATTTTGGCCGATTCTGGCCCGTTTCGTGGACTATTACTCACCGTTTTGGGGTCCGAAAGCGATTTTGATGGTTGTTGAACGCTAAGGTGCGCTTACGTGTCGGTCATCAACAATCGCAGTTTGGGCTGATTCTGGCCCGATTCCTGGAATATTACTCACCATTTTGGGGTCCCAAAGCGATTTGCATAGTTGTTGAACCCCAAGGTGCGCTTACGTGTCGGTCATCAACACTCACAGTTTTGGCCGATTCTGGCCCGTCTCTTGGACTATCACTCATTGTTTTGGGGTCCCAGAGTGATTTCCACAACTGACAAACCCCAGGGTGCATTTACGTGTCGGTTATCAACACTCGCAATTTTGGCCAATTCTGGTTCATTTCATGCACTATTACTCACCGTTTTGTGGTCCTAGAGCGATTTCCATGATTGACGATCCCTCGGGTGCATTTATGTCTCGGTCATCAACACTCGCAGTTCTGGCCGACTCTGCCCCGTTTCATGGACTATTACTCATTGTTTTGGGGTCCCGGAGTGATTTGCACGATTGACGCACCCCGGGGTGCGTTTATGTGTTGTCCACCAGCAATCTTAGTTTTGTTCGATTCTGGGCTCTTCCATGGACTATTACTCACCATTTTGGGGTCCCAGAGCTATTTCCACGATTGACAATCCCGAAGGTGCGTTTACGTGTCCGTCGTTAGCACTTGCAATTTTGGCCGATTCTTGCCTGTTTCGTGGACTATTACTCACCGTTTTGGGGTCCGAAAGTGATTTCCAGGGTTGTTGAACCCTAAGGTGCGCTTACGTGTCGGTCATCAACAATCGCAGTTTGGGCTGATTCTGGCCCGATTCTTGGAATATTACTCACCATTTTGGGGTCCCAAAGCTATTTGCATAGTTGTTGAACCCCAAGGTGCGCTTACGTGCCGGTCATCAACACTCACAGTTTTGGCCGATTCTGGCCCGTCTCTTGGACTATCACTCATTGTTTTGGGGTCCCAGAGTGATTTCCACAACTGACGAACCCCAGGGTGCGTTTACGTGTCGGTTATCAACACTCGCAATTTTGGCCAATTCTGGTTCATTTCATGCACTATTACTCACCGTTTTGTGGTCCTAGAGCGAGTTCCACGATTGACGATCCCTCGGGTGCATTTATGTCTCGGTCATCAACACGCGCAGTTCTGGCCGACTCTGCCCCGTTTCATGGACTATTACTCATTGTTTTGGGGTCCCGGAACGATTTCCACGATTGACGCACCCCGGGGTGCGTTTATGTGTTGTCCACCAGCAATCTTAGTTTTGTTCGATTCTGGGCTCTTCCATGCACTATTACTCACCATTTTGGGGTCCCAGAGCTATTTCCACGATTGACAATCCCGAAGGTGCGTTTACGTGTCCGTCGTTAGCACTTGCAATTTTGGCCGATTCTTGCCTGTTTCGTGGACTATTACTCACCGTTTTGGGGTCCGAAAGTGATTTCCAGGGTTGTTGAACCCTAAGGTGCGCTTACGTGTCGGTCATCAATAATCGCAGTTTGGGCTGATTCTGGCCCGATTCTTGGAATATTACTCACCATTTTGGGGTCCCAAAGCTATTTGCATAGTTGTTGAACCCCAAGGTGCGCTTACGTGTCGGTCATCAACACTCACAGTTTTGGCCGATTCTGGCCCGTCTCTTGGACTATCACTCATTGTTTTGGGGTCCCAGAGTGATTTCCACAACTGACGAACCCCAGGGTGCGTTTACGTGTCGGTTATCAACACTCGCAATTTTGGCCAATTCTGGTTCATTTCATGCACTATTACTCACCGTTTTGTGGTCCTAGAGCGAGTTCCACGATTGACGATCCCTCGGGTGCATTTATGTCTCGGTCATCAACACGCGCAGTTCTGGCCGACTCTGCCCCGTTTCATGGACTATTACTCATTGTTTTGGGGTCCCGGAACGATTTCCACGATTGACGCACCCCGGGGTGCGTTTATGTGTTGTCCACCAGCAATCTTAGTTTTGTTCGATT
>NW_025229102.1:24140-28748 GCF_018294505.1 Triticum aestivum | reverse complement strand
GAATCGGTCAAGCAAGTTCGGAGTTTTCTGGGCTTAGCGAGCTATTGTCGTCGCTTTGTCGAGAACTTCTCCAAAGTTGCCAAACCTCTAACCGAACTCCTCAAGAAAGATAAGAAGTTCGAATGGACTCCACAATGTGAGCACAGCTTTCAGGAACTGAAAAGACGCCTGACCTCTGCTCCCGTACTGGTACCGCCAGACTTCTCCAAGGACTTTGTTATCTACTGCGACGCCTCGCGACAAGGACTAGGTTGCATTCTCATGCAAGATCGACACGTAATTGCCTACACTTCACGGCAATTGCACCCACATGAGGAGAATTATCCTACTCATGATCTAGAGCTTGCAGCCGTAGTCTATGCACTTAAGACCTGGCGACATTACCTCCTCGGTAATCGTTGCGAAATATTCACTGATCACCAAAGTCTGAAGTACATTTTCACCCAACCGGATTTGAATCTCAGGCAAAGACGTTGGGTTGAGTTGATCACAGACTTCGATTTAGGAATAACCTACACCCCAGGGAAAGCCAACGTCATGGCTGATACGCTAAGTCATAAATCTTATTGTAACAACCTGATGTTACAACAAAGTCAACCGCTTCTCCATGAGGAATTTCGGAAGCTTAACCTTCACATTGTTCCTCAAGGTTTTCTTTCCACTTTGGTAGCAAAACCTACTCTTACGGATCAAATCATCGCTGCCCAAAAGCGAGATAAGGGAATATCTAAAATCAAAGAGAACATTGCTAGCGGAGGTGCTAGTTGTTTCTCCACAAATGATCATGGTGTTGTGTACTTTGAGAACCGTCTAGTGGTTCCCAAGAACCAGCATCTACGGCAGTTGATCCTTAAGGAGGCTCATGAATCTCCTCTCACCATTCATCCCGGTAGTACTAAGATGTATCAGGACCTACGCCAGAGGTTCTGGTGGACTAGGATGAAGAGAGAGATTGCTCAGTATATTGCAAATTGCGACGTCTGTCATCGTGTAAAAGCAGAGCACCAACGGCCTGCTGGCACCCTTCAACCCTTAGCTATTCCTGAATGGAAATGGGATAAAATTGGTATGGATTTCATTACCTGTTTTCCCAGGACCAAGAGAGGGAATAATGCTATTTTCGTCGTTGTCGATCGTCTCTCCAAAGTAGCCCATTTCTTACCTGTTCGTGAGAGTATAACCGCTAGTCAGCTGGCAGACTTATACATCTCCCGAATAGTGTCCCTCCATGGTGTCCCTTTGGAAATTAACTCGGATCGAGGAAGTCTTTTCACCTCTCGATTTTGGGAAAGCTTCCAAAATGCTATGGGAACCCGTCTCTCCTTTAGCACCGCCTTCCACCCTCAGTCGAGTGGTCAAGTGGAACGCGTCAACCAGATTCTAGAAGACATGCTTCGAGCCTCTGTTATCTCATTCGGAATGGACTGGGAGAAGTGCCTTCCATTTGCCGAATTCGCTTACAACAACAGCTATCAATCTAGCTTGGGTAAAGCCCCTTTTGAAGTTCTCTATGGACGACGGTGTCGAACACCCCTTAACTGGTCAGAGACCGGGGAAAGACAATTCTTTGGCCCGGATATGATTCAGGAAGCAGAAGAACAAGTTCGTATCGTTCGTGAAAAGTTGAAAACAGCCCAATCTCGTCAAAAGAGTCAATATGACCGAAAACATAAGGCTACGACTTTCGAGGTTGAAGAGAAGGCTTATCTTCGGGTCACCCCTCTGAAGGGAACCCATCGTTTCGGTATTAAGGGCAAATTGGCTCCTTGTTACATTGGACCTTTTCGCATTCTCGCCAAACGAGGAGAAGTTGCCTACCAGTTGGAACTACCTCTGCACCTCTCCAGAGTCCACGATGTCTTCCACGTTTCTCAACTCAGGCGTTGCTTCTCGGATCCTATCCGTGGAGTGGACCACAAAACGCTTGATCTCCAAGATAATCTTACATATCGAGAGTACCCCGTTCGTATCCTCGATCAGGCCGAACGTACCACCCGACGTCATAATATCAAGTTTCTCAAAGTTCAATGGTCGCACCATTCTGAGGATGAAGCAACTTGGGACAGGGAGGATCGTCTTCGACTCGAGTATCCCGCCTTCTTCCCGGAGGAACCCAAATCTCGGGACGAGATTCTTTTGAGTGGGGGCGAGTTGTCACACCCTAGCTAGTCATGCATCAGAGTGTGTGCATCTTGTTTAAAATTACATTTAATTTGAAATGGGGATTTGTGAAACCCTCAGAATCATTTTTGAAAATGACCCAAATAAAAATTTCTCCAAAAGGGTCCAAGAAAATGCTCATGTTGCTCTCTGAAAATACTGGACAGAGATAAAAATCAAACCAATATTTTTAAGAGCTCATAGGTATTTATTTTGGGCATTTGGAATTAATGCATAAATATTTGCATTGGAAATATATTAGTTATATATATTAATATATGTCCAAAAATTATGCCACCTGCTGG
Organism: Triticum aestivum; assembly: GCF_018294505.1. Lineage (NCBI taxonomy): Eukaryota > Viridiplantae > Streptophyta > Magnoliopsida > Poales > Poaceae > Triticum > Triticum aestivum. Next base: position 26,283 of record NW_025229102.1, on the reverse strand, counting down.
GGAGCTCTGGAATAATATATCTAGCTCCTACAAAAATTGGCATAAGGTTATAAAATGATTTAATATTTTTTTTAAATCAAAACCAATGTCAGAAATTAGAAAACAGAAATAAATAAAAGGAGAAGCTTACCTGGGGCTCCTCCCTGTGCAGCCCAGCAGCAGCTGGCCGGCCCAGCCAGCAGGCGGCCCAGCCCGCCTCCCTCCTCTGTCGTCTTCGTCCTCGACAGAGGGAGGGGAGTGTGCCCGGCGCGCGTGCGCCACCGCGCCACGCCACCAGCTCGCCTGCCTGCCTGCCCCTCCCCTCCTCGTCTGGATGGCCTGGAACGATGCCACGCCCCCCCCGTACTCTCTCACTCTCCCCCGGTTCTTCCTCTCCTCTCCCTCGCTCTCTCTCTCCCGTGTCCGAACGCACCCCTCGCCGCCGTTCGCCATAGCAGCCGCCACCGGACTCCCCTCGCCTCCCCGACACGCGCAGGAGCTCCGCCCCCTCGCCCTGAAGCTCTCCGTCAAGCCACAAGACGCCGGACGCCCTGTGGAGCCGCCGTCGCCATCGTCTTCCTCCTCGGGCTCCGACCACCATCGCCGTCGATTCGCCGTCTCCAGCGCGTCCCCGAGCCCGCTTCGACGCCCACTGCAACCGCGGTGAGCTCCGCCACCGTTTCCCCCTCTTTTCCCCCTCGTTCCCGCGCCGTAACCCCGTTTCCCACCACGGCCAAACCTCCGCCGTCGCCGAGCTCGCCGTCGACGCAGCTCCGGTGACCATTTGGTCACCCCGGCGAGTCCAACGAGTCCGTAAGGCCCCGTAGAGCATCCCTAGCGCCTTGCTTCGCTCGCCTTCGAGCTCCAACCACGTTCCCGTGCACGACCGAACCCCGGCGGCCGTAGCCGAGCTCGCCGCCGTCGACTCCGGCCACCCCAGGCCCAGCCACGGCCCCCGCCCGACGCGCCATCGAGCTGGCTTTCCAACGCACCTAGCCGCACGCCGTTTGGAGCACCACAGAGGAAACCCGAGCCACTTGTACGCCGCGGACCTCGCCGGCGACTAACCGCCGGCGGGTTTGACCTGTTTGACCTGGGGTTTGACCCCCCCAGAGTCACTGACGCGTGGGCCCCATCGGCCAGGTGGTTAGATTAGCGCTAATCACTATTAGTTAACCCCCCTGACACTGACCAGTGGGCCCCAGCGCCACTAACCCTTAATTAGGATTAAATTAACCCTGTTAAACCCCCCTGTCACTGACGTGTGGACCCCACACGTCAGGTTTGACCCCAGCCAGCCGCAGTTGACCGCTGACGTCATGCTGACGTCATGCTCGCGCAATATATATATTTCTGGATTTAATTAAATCAGGAAATTCCAGAATATTATTTAAACTTCAAAAATTCATAACTTTTATTCTGTAACTCCAAATCAGACAAATTATATATGAAAAATGATCAGAAAAATCCAATCTATCCATCTGTACTATTTTCATGCATGATCAAACAAGTTAAATTGATGTTTAATGCAGAACAAGGAAAAGCACTTTAACAGGCCATGTTTGAGTTTGAAATTTGAATCTTTGATTCAAATTGGTTCAAACCCTTCTGGTTTTAGTTGCATTAGCCCAACACACTCATATTGCCATGTTTCATGCATGCATCATATTGTTGCACATTGTTTGGTGATGGTTGTGTGTCGGTGTCCTTTGCGACAGGTTCTGCCTCCAAGGAGTACCGTGATTACCCTAACGAAGAACCGTATCAGTGCATCGAACCATCAGGCAAGCAACCAACCATTTGATCATATCGATACAATCCCATGTTCTCGCTCCTGCTCTCTTTTACTGCATTAAGACAACGTGTTTCAAACTGCTGTGTGCTACGGTAGTTGAACCCATTTCCTCTGCATGACCTGTCATTGCCACAGTAACTAGATGAAACCCACTAGCATGTGTAGGAGTTGATTGAGCCATATGTATGTGTTGTTCCTACCTTGCTATGCCTGCTATGCTTAGAGTCGTGTCAGGTCTGGTTCATCTGGGTGATGGGCTAGAGTGAAATGATTATGTCGGTAATGAGAGTGGTGTGGTGAACACGATTTGGTAAAGGTATCGATGAGAGGCCATGTAGGAGTACATGGTGGGTTGTTTTATTGAAGCCG
>NW_025229102.1:23089-24130 GCF_018294505.1 Triticum aestivum | reverse complement strand
TGGACTAGAGGCTTAAGTGTTTAGGTAGGTCGTGGTCTACACCCACGTCGGCTTTCGCTTGAAGTCTGCCGAGCACATGTCGTGTGCAGACGCTAAGTGGTGGAAACATGTATGAAGAAGTACACCCCTGCAGGGTTATCATAATCTATTCGAATAGCCGCGTCCGCGGTAAAGGACTACTTGGTTGCCTATACAGTTCATAGACAAGTAAATGGAAACTACTAAAAGCCTCAAGATAAGTGTGAGTGCCGAGGATGGCTCTTCCGTAGGAAGACGGAGGCGGATCCTCGGTAGTGTATTGAAGTGGTGAGTAGTGGACTCGTGTGCGCAAAACCATTTCAAGTTGAAGTATCGTAGGATAGTCTAGCCAAGAGTCAAAGCTGGCTTGCTGCAATAACTCCACCAACCCTTCTTGATAATATGCATGTATGTAGGATCTGATGTAAGTCTTGCTGAGTACCTTTGTACACATGTTGCTATAATTTACATTTTTTCAGAAGACGCTGCAACCCCTTCTGATGGGTTCTATGTAGACGTTGACATCAACGAGTAGGCTAAAGGCCCAGGTGGTGACCCTGGGCTTGTGAAGGACCATGTAGTATAGCTAGGCTTTCCAAGCCTCTTTTATTTTACTAGTTGTCTGTACTCAGACAAGTTACTTCCGCTGCTGGTTTGTATGACTGTATGACTTGAATGCTGGGTCGTGAGACCCGTTCCTTTGTGTATGTTATGTATGGCTCCCTGAGCCTTAAATAAAGTACTTGTGTCGTAGAGTCATGTTGTGATGCTTCGTTGTATTTGCACATATCGAGCATATTGTGTGTATGATTGAAATGCTTGGTATGTGTGGGATCTGACTATCTAGTTGTTTATCTTTAGTAGCCTCTCTTACCGGGAAATGTCTCCTAGTGTTACCACTGAGCCATGGTAGCTTGCTACTGCTCTGGAACACTTAGGCTGGCCGGCATGTGTCCTTCTTCGTTCCTGTGTCTGTCCCTTCGGGGAAATGTCACGCATTGAGTACCGGAGTCCTGTTAGCCC
>NW_025229102.1:21228-22726 GCF_018294505.1 Triticum aestivum | reverse complement strand
AGCCGCCACCGGACTCCCCTCGCCTCCCCGACACGCGCAGGAGCTCCGCCCCCTCGCCCTGAAGCTCTCCGTCAAGCCACAAGACGCCGGACGCCCTGTGGAGCCGCCGTCGCCATCGTCTTCCTCCTCGGGCTCCGACCACCATCGCCGTCGATTCGCCGTCTCCAGCGCGTCCCCGAGCCCGCTTCGACACCCACTGCAACTGCGGTGAGCTCCGCCACCGTTTCCCCCTCTTTTCCCCCTCGTTCCCGCGCCGTAACCCCGTTTCCCACCACGGCCGAACCTCCGCCGTCGCCGAGCTTGCCGTCGACGCAGCTCCGGTGACCATTTGGTCACCCCGGCGAGTCCAACGAGTCCGTAAGGCCCCGTAGAGCATCCCTAGCGCCTTGCTTCGCTCGCCTTCGAGCTCCAACCACGTTCCCGTGCACGACCGAACCCCGGCGGCCGCAGCCGAGCTCGCCGCCGTCGACTCTGGCCACCCCAGGCCCAGCCACGGCCACCGCCCGACGCGCCATCGAGCTGGCTTTCCAACGCACCTAGCCGCACGCCGTTTGGAGCACCACAGAGGAAACCCGAGGCACTTGTACGCCGCGGACCTCGCCGGCGACTAACCGCCGGCGGGTTTGACCTGTTTGACCTGGGGTTTGACCCCCCCAGAGTCACTGACGCGTGGGCCCCGTCGGCCAGGTGGTTAGATTAGCGCTAATCACTGTTAGTTAACCCCCCTGACACTGACCAGTGGGCCCCAGCGCCACTAACCCTTAATTAGGATTAAATTAACCCTGTTAAACCCCCCTGTCACTGACGTGTGGACCCCACACGTCAGGTTTGACCCCAGCCAGCCGCAGTTGACCGCTGACGTCATGCTGACGTCATGCTGGCGCAATATATATATTTCTGGATTTAATTAAATCATGAAATTCCAGAATATTATTTAAACTTCAAAAATTCATAACTTTTATTCTGTAACTCCAAATCAGACAAATTATATATGAAAAATGATCAGAAAAATCCAATCTATCCATCTGTAATATTTTCATGCATGATCAAACAAGTTAAATTGATGTTTAATGCAGAACAAGGAAAAGCACTTTAACAGGCCATGTTTGAGTTTGAAATTTGAATCTTTGATTCAAATTGGTTCAAACCCTTCTGGTTTTAGTTGCATTAGCCCAACACACTCATATTGCCATGTTTCATGCATGCATCATATTGTTGCACATTGTTTGGTGATGGTTGTGTGTCGGTGTCCTTTGCGACAGGTTCTGCCTCCGAGGAGTACCGTGATTACCCTAACGAAGAACCGTATCAGTGCATCGAACCATCAGGCAAGCAACCAACCATTTGATCATATCGATACAATCCCATGTTCTCGCTCCTGCTCTCTTTTACTGCATTAAGACAACGCGTTTCAAACTGCTGTGTGCTACGGTAGTTGAACCCATTTCCTCTGCATGACCTGTCATTGCCACAGTAACTAGATGAAACCCACTAGCAT
>NW_025229102.1:15752-16674 GCF_018294505.1 Triticum aestivum | reverse complement strand
TAAGTGTGAAAAATCCTACCGAGTGGAGGGCGACCCTCCCAGCGAGGGCTTAGCTGCAGTCTAGTACTCGCCTAAGTGTTTGAAAATCCTACTGAGTGGTGAGCCAGCCTCCCACTCGAGGGCTTACCTGCAGTCCAGTACTCACCTAAGTGTTTGAAAATCCTACCAAGTGGTGAGCCAGCCTCCCACTCGTGGGCTTAGCTGCAGTCCAGTACTCGCCTAAGTGTATGAAAATCCTACCAAGTGGTGAGCCAGCCTCCCACTCGGGGGCTTAGCTGCAGTCGAGTACTCGCCTAAGTGTTTGAAAATCCTACCGAGTGATGAGCCGGCCTCCCACTGTCACACCCTAGCTAGTCATGCATTAGAGTGTTGCATCATGTTTACTCTTTCATCAGAAACTTGAAATGGGGATGACAGAACCCCCAGTCCCCTCTGAAACCAACTAGGGTTACTAAAATAATTTATCAATGAACCTGAAATGCCCTTCTAAAATGCCAATCATTTTTGCCTTGGTTCAGAACCTCTGCCAAAAGTGGTGCACATTTTCCTAGGCCATCCTAGGGTTTTTGAATTAAATCATAAATATTTGAATTTGGGTATTTAAAATAATATAAAATATTTAAATGCTCAAATATCTCCAAACTAAAATGTTTCATGTTGGAAATAATCCAACTATGGGCCAGGAATAGTTTGGTGATTTTTGAAGTTGCCTAGGTATTTTATTAAATTCAACAAAGTTGCAGATATATTAAATAAAAAACAGAAACAGAAAAAAGGGGAAAACTTACCTGTCGCCCACCAGCCAGCCCACCTGGCCGGCCCAGCCCGGCCACCGCTCCAGCGAGCTGCTTGGCTTGCCAGGCAGGCAGCCAAGGTGCTCGGCGGCGGCACCGCAGCTCGCCACGCAGCTGCTCGCCGCCTC
>NW_025229102.1:0-15549 GCF_018294505.1 Triticum aestivum | reverse complement strand
CGCCCTCCGTCCACCCCACGCCATGCCACCGTGTCCAGGAGCTTCGCCGCCGTCCACTTCATCGAGCTAGCCGAGCCCCGTGTGCTCGAGCGGCCCGAGACCACCGCACCGACCTCGCCCGAGCTCGCCGTCGCCGGAGATCCCTTTCAACGCCGTCGCTGCTTCAGCTCGTCCCCGACCCCGCCGGTGGCCTCTACGGGAGCGCTGTGAGCCTAGCTACTCCTCCGACCCTCTCTCTCTCATTCCCGAGCCGTGTAGCCACCGCACGAGGATCACACGCCCGCACCGTCGTGGACCTCGTCGCCGACGTGCTTCCGGCCACACTCCGGCCACAAGATGGTGTCCATCTTGCTCACCGAGTCCCACAGCACCTAGCTAGCCACTCCACGAGCCTCACCGACCCCTCTAGCGCCAAGTTCATCCTCGACCGAACCCCGGTGGCCGCCAAAGTCGTCGCCGGCGCCAACTCCGGCCACCCCGACCCCAACGGACTCCGTCAAGAGCTGCGGTTTGTCCTCAGCTCCACTTCGGTGGTCTCCGCGGTCCATTTGGTGGCCGAAATGGCCAAAACCACTCCCGTCGCCGCGTCGGGCTCGCCGGCGGCTAAACGCCGGCAGCCGACTTTGACTTTGACCACGGGTGGGCCCTGGTTGACTCTCCTGAGTCAATGACAGGTGGGGCCCAGCCCTGCTAATTATACAGGATTAGTTTTAATTAAATCTTAATTAAAATAATCACCCTGACATGCGGGACCCACTGTCAGGTTTGACCCAGACCTGTTCCGTTGACCTCCTGACGTCACACTGACGTCAGGCTGACGCAGTAATTGATTTTCTGGATTTAAATTAAATCAGGAAATTCCAGAATATTATTTAAACTTCAAAAATTCATAACTTTTATTCTGTAACTCCAAATTGGACAAATTATATATGAAAAATGATCAGAAAAATCCAATCTATCCATCTGTACTATTTTCATGCATGATCAAACAAGTTAAATTGATGTTTTAAGCAGAACAAGGAAAAGCACTTAAAGAGGCCATGTTTGAGTTTGAAATTTGAATCTTTGATTCAAATTTGTTCAAACCCTTCTGGTTTTAGTTGCATTAGCCCAACACACTCATATTGCCATGTTTCATGCATGCATCATATTGTTGCACATTGTTTGGTGATGGTTGTATATCGATGTCCTTTGCGACAGGTTCTGCCCCCGAGGAGTACCGTGATTACCCTATCGAAGAACCATATCAGTGCATCGAACCATCAGGCAAGCAACCAACCATTTGATCATATCGATACAATCCCATGTTCTCGCTCCTGCTCTCTTTTACTGCATTAAGACAACGCGATTCAAACTGCTGTGTGCTACGGTAGTTGAACCCATTTCCTCTGCATGACCTGTCATTGCCACAGTAACTAGATGAAACCCACTAGCATGTGTAGGAGTTGATTGAGCCTATGTATGTGTTGTTCCTACCTTGCTATGCCTGCTATGCTTAGAGTCGTGTCAGGTCTGGTTCATCTGGGTGATGGACTAGAGTGAAATGATTATGTCGGTAATGAGAGTGGTGTGGTGAACACGATTTGGTAAAGGTATCGATGAGAGGCCATGTAGGAGTACATGGTGGGTTGTTTCATTGAAGCCGACCTTAAGCACTGAGATCTGTATGTGTGATTTAAGAATCAGCTACTACCATGCATTGGGCCCGAAACCAATGGACCCTCTCGACTTCTTATTCACCCTAGTTCTCCGTCCAGGAGTTGCAAGTAGTTTCTGGTGTTTGTAGCCTACTGGAGGCCGTGGACAGCGCTGACCGTAGGGGTGGGCTGTGACGCGGTAGGTACGTGGCACGGTGTACTGAATACCCATTAGGTATCTCGGGAACCCTGTTCACATCGTTCGGGGCCGTATGGGAAACCTCGGCCGGACTCCCTGCGGATGGAACCTGAATAGGCGATAAACCTGGACTGGAGGCTTAGGTGATTAGGTAGGTCGTGGCCGACACCCACGTTGGGCTTCCGCTTGAAGGTTGCCGAGTACATGTCGTGTATGCGACGATAAGTGGTGAGAGCGTGTATGAAGAAGTACACCCCTGCAGGGTTAACATGATCTATTCGAATAGCCGCGTCCGCGGTAAAGGACTACTTGGTTGCCTATACAGTTCATAGACAAGTAAATGGAAACTGTTAAAAGCCTCAAGATAAGTGTGAGTGCCGAGGATGGCTCCTCCGTAGGAAGACGGAGGTGGATCCTCGGTAGTGTATTGAAGTGGTGAGTAGTGGACTCGTGTGCGCAAAACCATTTCAAGTTGGAGTATCGTAGGATAGCCTAGCCAAGAGTCAAAGCTGGCTTGCTGCATTAACTCCACCAACCCTTCTTGATACTGTGCATGTATGTAGGATCTGATGTAAGTCTTGCTGAGTACCTTTGTACTCATGTTGCTATAATCTACATTTTTACAGAAGACGCTGCAACCCCTTCTGATGGGTTCTATGTAGACGTTGACATCAACTACTAGGCAAAGACCCAGGTGGTGACCCTGAGCTTGTGAAGGACCACGTAGTATAGCTAGGCTTTCCAAGCCTCTTTTATTTTACTAGTTGTCTGTACTCAGACAAGTTACTTCCGCTGCTGGTTTGTATGACTGTATGACTTGTATGTTGGGTCGTGAGACCCGTACCTTTGTGTATGTTATGTATGGCTCCCTGAGCCTTAAATAAAGTACTTGTGTCATAGAGTCATGTTGTGATGCTTCGTTGTATTAGCACATATCGAGCATATTGTGTGTATGATTGAAATGCTTGGTATGTGTGGGATCTGACTATCTAGTTGTTTATCTTTAGTAGCCTCTCTTACCGGGAAATGTCTCCTAGTGTTACCGCTGAGCCATGGTAGCTTGCTACTGCTCTGGAACACTTAGGCTGGCCGGCATGTGTCCTTCTTCGTTCCTGTGTCTGTCCCTTCGGGGAAATGTCACGCTTGAGTACCGGAGTCCTGTTAGCCCGCTACAGCCCGGTTTACCGTAGTCCTGCTAGCCCAGTGCTACAGCCCGGACCCACTTGCTGATGACCGACACGTTCGAAGCTGGGTCATGGATGCCTGTCCCTGTAAGTCTGTGCCACTTTGGGTTTACGACTAGTCATGTCAGCCCGGGCTCTTTATCAAATGGATGCTAGCGACACTATCATATACGTGAGCCAAAAGGCGCAAACGGTCCCGGGAAAAGGTAAGACGACACCCGTGGGGATACCGTGCGTGAGGCCGCAAAGTGATATGAGGTGTTACCAGCTAGATCGATGTGACATCGAGTCGGGGTCCTGACAGCGTTGGTATCAGAGCCGGACTGCCTGTAGGTTCTCCAAGCCAAACTGGTCGATGTTGAGTCTAGAAATTCTTTAGTTATATGTAGGGGAATTGTTTGTGGGTTGGAACGTAAGGCTCTTTTTACTCCTTATACCTTATGACTTTCTGATCTGAGTCAGTCCATTCTTCCACCGGGGATAAGGAATTAGGATCTATTCTTTCTATCAGGATCACGTGTTACTAATGAGTAGTACCTTATAAGTTCGATGGTTACAAGCCTAGTTCAGTTCTACTACCACATTATGTTGCCAGAATGGTTTCAGAACTTTGATATGGTGATGTTGAGTGTGTACGAAATCCTTTGTCAAATGTCTCAAAATCCTTTTTGAGCATTTACAGTTGTTATGCTGCCGAAATTTTGCTAGAAATTCTAATGCCTTTGCATTATGATTATGCTCTCAGATGGCCACTCGCGACCTCAATCAAGTGGTTCGCCTGACTTGATGCCTAGATGTACCCGGCCATACTGCTAAGTTGGTCAGGGTAATGACTGAGGCTGGATACCGCTGGTATCCTGAGTACACGGTCGAAGAGCAATTCCGGGACTTCAATCAAAGCCAGTATCTCTGCACTGTCAGGATATTTCCATCTTATCCTGGATCCACCGAGCCTCTTCACTGTTCCTATGGACTCGGGGTTACTATTGAGATGGCTATGCAGGACGCCGCCTACTCTATGATGACCATTATGCGAGTCAGATCTGGTTTATTTCGGGACTCTGATTTCCGGTATATGCCAGGATCACTTCCGGGAGCACAAGGGTATCTCCAGGCTATCTATGCTGACCCCACTCAGGAGGATTCACGGACTCGCACCACTGCTGAGATGCTCGAGGATAAGGACCGTGAAAATCGAGCCTTGAGGTTAGAGCTCTTCAATACCCGTGCTGACCACTGGGCCACTTTGACTCGGTTCGCACCGGCGGTGCAAGCTGGATATTCAGATATGCGCGATCTCTATCCTGTGAGATCTGCTCTGCCGGACGTGATGGTTTGGCGTGATGTAGGAGGCATCACCCCACCTCGTGGTCCCCGCAGGCCACCGTTTGTTGGTCCAAGGCCTCATCCTAGCCCCTATGGTCCACAAGCTCCACGAGACCGTCTGTTTCCGGATGATCATGTTGAGCTTCCAGGCTATGGAGGTGACTTCTACGAGGACTACTACGGATCGGTCTGAGTTAGTGGTAGTATCACTAGTTCGCACTAGCTGTGTCGTCTATCATCCCGCGTGACTCGTGGGATATGACTTAGCTTGTACTCTTCCGGAGGTGTAGAAAAATAATGTATAGGAGCTTGGAATGCCTCCGATGAGATGTAATCCTTTTTCACCGTAATAGTACTTTGTTTGGTCTTGTACTAAACCCTGTATGGTGTGTATGGAGATGGAATAAAAGAAGCAGTTTCTGTATCTACCATGTCATACGGATGATCATCTTGCATTCCGAGTTATTCCTTACATTATGTATCCTATGTCGGAATTTTACCATCCTGACTAAATCATTGTCTTGTTTACCTAGGATGGTCAACACGCGCGCTAACCCTGCTTCCCAAGAGCAGGCCGAAGGCAGTGAAGCTAGGGATGCAAATTTGCCTCATCCTCCTTCACTAGCCGAGGTTATGATGGAAGCTGAGAGAAACAAGCGGGAGACAAACTGTTTGTTGGAGCGTATTGAACAGAATACAGCACACCATCAGAGGGCTAACGTGGTGTCACTCAGTGATTTTATCAAATTGCATCCACCCACGTTCCACCACTCCGTCGAGCCTCTCGACGCTGATGATTGGCTTCGCAGTATCTCTCACAAGCTGCGTTCCGCGCTAGTAGCTGAGGTTGACAAGGTCACCTTTGCTGCATATCATCTTGAAGGCCCCGCCAGTCTATGGTGGGAGAATTATGGAGCTATGCGGCCAGCGGGCCATGTCACTACTTGGGCTGAGTTCAGCGAGGCTTTCCGTGAACATCACATTCCGGAGGGTCTCATGGACCGTAAACGTGAAGAATTTTGCAGTTTCACCCAAGGCCGACTTTCTGTGGATGTTTATAGCAGGGAGTTTGGTAATCTCGCCCGATATGCAACTGAGGAAGTTTCTACTGACGCCAAGAAGCAAGCAAGGTTCCGTAAGGGCCTTAGTCCTGAGCTTCGCCACGACCTCCGTCTGCATGAGTGCACATCTTTTCAGAAACTTGTCAACAAAGCCATCAGTGCTGAAACTGGTCAGACTGACTATGACGCAACACGCAAGCATGGCCGTGACTTGGGTTCCTCATCCGGTGCTGGTCCTCAGAAGCGCCGCATGTGGGTGCCCAACACCGCCCTGCCACCCAGGTTCACACCGAGGCCATCTTTCCAGGCGCCTCGCCCTGTTCAACAGTCTGTACCGACCAAGCCCTATGGGGGTCCAACTAACAATGCTCCTCCATGTACCAGTTCCGTGACTGGTTTCAAATGTGGGGAATCTGGTCACTATATGCATGAGTGTCCCCAGACCAACCCCAACCAATCCGCTAAAGCTGTTGGCCGTGGCAAGCCGACAGGAAAAATATTCCACGCCAAGCCGGTCACCGCTTCACGTGGCCATGTCAACTGTATCTCTGCCGAAGAAGCTCAAGAGGATCCCAACGTCGTTCTCGGTACGCTTCTTGTTAATTGCCACCCGGCATCTGTTCTTTTCGATACAGGAGCCTCTCATTCTTTTATATCTGAAAACTATGCTCGCTTGCATAACGTCGTATTCGATGATATGCCAACCTCTATGGTAATTCAAACTCCAGGATCCAAATGGCAAACTTCTAGAGTAAGCCATGGAAATGAAATCCAAGTCGACAGACTTGTTTTTCTCGCATCTTTGATAGCCCTTAAATCTTCAGATATTAATATCATTTTGGGTATGGACTGGATGTCAGCTCATCAAGCCAAAATTGATTGCTTCTCTAGGACTGTTCAACTCACCCATCCTTCGGGGAAGATAGTCAATGTCTTGACCCGAATAGCCAAGCGACAATTATATTCTCTTAACGCCAGCCCTTTGCCAGACCTTGAGGACGTGCCGGTAGTCTGTGACTTCCCGGATGTCTTTCCAGAGGAATTGCCAGGTGTTCCACCTGACAGGGATGTTGAGTTCGTAATCGACCTCATCCCCGGAACCGTTCCGATTGCTAGAAGACCTTATAAGATGGCACCCCTAGAACTAGCTGAGCTTAAGAAACAACTCGATGAATCCTTGAAAAAGGGTTTCATTCGCCCTAGTTCATCTCCGTGGGCTTGCCCCGTCCTATTCGTTAAGAAGAAGGATGGTACGGACCGGATGGTTGTAGATTACCGACCTGTCAATTTGGTCACAATCAAGAACAAATATCCACTTCCCAGGATCAACGATCTGTATGATCAGCTCGCTGGATCCTCAGTCTTCTCCAAGATGGATTTGAGGTTAGGCTACCATCAAATCAAAATCAGAAACGGGGACATTCCTAAAACGGCCTTTGTTACTCGTTATGGCCAATACGAGTACACCGTCATGTCCTTCGGTTTAACCAACGCTCCAGCCACCTTTTCTCGGTTAATGAACTCAATCTTCATGGAGTATTTGGATAAATTCGTCGTAGTTTATCTCGATGATATACTCATCTACTCCAAGAATGAGGAAGAACATGCCGAACATCTAAGGCTAGTGTTGAAGAAACTTCGAGAGCATCGCCTTTATGCCAAATTTTCTAAATGTGAATTCTGGTTGTCAGAAGTGACCTATCTGGGTCATGTAATATCTGGTAAAGGTATTGCTGTTAACCCTGAGCGAGTTCAAGCCGTCCTTAATTGGACTCCACCTGAATTGATCAAGCAAGTTCGGAGTTTTCTAGGCTTAGCGAGCTATTGTCGTCGCTTTGTCGAGAACTTTTCCAAAGTTGCTAAACCTCTAACCGAACTCCTCAAGAAAGATAAGAAGTTCGAATGGACTCCACAATGTGAGCACAGCTTTCAGGAACTGAAAAGATGCCTGACCTCTGCTCCCGTGCTGGTACCGCCAGACTTCTCCAAGGACTTTGTTATCTACTGCGACGCCTCGCGACAAGGACTAGGTTGCATTCTTATGCAAGATCGACACGTAATTGCTTACGCTTCACGGCAATTGCACCCACATGAGGAGAATTATCCTACTCATGATCTAGAGCTTGCAGCCGTAGTCTATGCACTTAAGACTTGGCGACATTACCTCCTCGGTAATCGTTGCAAAATATTCACTGATCACCAAAGTCTGAAGTATATTTTCACCCAACCGGATTTGAATCTCAGGCAGAGACGTTGGGTTGAATTGATCACAGACTTCGACTTAGGAATAACCTACACCCCAGGGAAAGCCAACGTCATGGCTGATGCGCTAAGTCGTAAATCTTATTGTAACAACCTGATGTTACAACAAAGTCAACCGTTTCTCCATGAGGAATTTCGGAAACTTAACCTTCACATTGTACCTCAAGGTTTTCTTTCCACCTTGGTGGCAAAACCTACCCTTACGGATCAAATTATCAAAGCACAGAAGGTAGATCCGGGAATCTCCCGCATCAAGAGGAACATTCAGAAAGGAATTGCGGATTGTTTCTCCATTAATGATCAAGGAGTCGTATACTTCGGGAATCGACTAGTAGTTCCCAAAGTGCGCAACCTAAGGCGATTAATCCTTAAGGAAGCTCATGAATCTCCTCTCACTATTCATCCCGGTAGTACTAAAATGTATCAGGACCTACGCCAGAGGTTCTGGTGGACTAGGATGAAGAGAGAAATTGCTCAGTATATTGCAAATTGCGACGTCTGTCGTCATGTAAAAGCAGAGCATCAACGGCCTGCTGGCACTCTTCAACCCTTAGCTATTCCTGAATGGAAATGGGATAAAATTAGTATGGATTTCATTACCGGTTTTCCTAGGACCAAGAGAGGGAATAATGCTATTTTCGTCGTGGTCGATCGTCTTTCCAAGGTAGCCCATTTCTTACCTGTTCGTGAGAGTATAACCGCTAGTCAGCTGACAGATTTGTACATCTCCCGAATAGTGTCTCTCCATGGTGTTCCTTTGGAAATTAACTCGGATCGAGGAAGTCTTTTCACCTCTCGATTTTGGGAAAGTTTCCAAAATGCTATGGGAACCCGTCTCTCCTTTAGCACCGCTTTCCACCCTCAGTCGAGTGGTCAAGTGGAACGCGTCAACCAAATTCTAGAAGACATGCTTCGAGCCTCTGTTATCTCTTTCGGAATGGACTGGGAGAAGTGCCTTCCATTTGCCGAATTCGCCTACAACAACAGCTATCAATCTAGCTTGGGTAAAGCCCCTTTTGAAGTTCTCTATGGACGACGATGTCGAACACCCCTTAACTGGTCAGAGACCGGGGAAAGACAATTCTTTGGCCCGGATATGATTCAGGAAGCAGAAGAACAAGTTCGTATCGTTCGTGAAAAGTTGAAAACAGCCCAATCTCGTCAAAAGAGTCAATATGACCGAAAACATAGGGCTATGACTTTCGAAGTTGACGAGAAGGCTTATCTTCGGGTCACCCCTCTGAAGGGAACCCATCGTTTCGGTATCAAAGGCAAATTGGCTCCTCGTTACATTGGACCTTTTCGCATTCTCGCCAAATGAGGAGAAGTTGCCTACCAGTTGGAACTACCTCCGCACCTCTCCAGAGTTCACGATGTCTTCCACGTTTCTCAACTCAGGCGTTGCTTCTCGGATCCTATCCGTGGAGTGGACCACGAAACGCTTGATCTCCAAGATGATCTTACATATCGAGAGTACCCCATTCGTATCCTCGATCAAGCCGAACGTACCACGCGACGTCATAATATCAAGTTTCTCAAGGTTCAATGGTCGCACCATTCTGAGGATGAAGCAACTTGGGAAAGGGAGGATCGTCTTCGACTTGAATATCCCGCCTTCTTCCCGGAGGAACCCAAATCTCGGGACGAGATTCTTTTGAGTGGGGGTGAGTTGTCACACCCTAGCTAGTCATGCATTAGAGTGTTGCATCATGTTTACTCTTTCATCAGAAACTTGAAATGGGGATGACAGAACCCCCAGTCCCCTCTGAAACCAACTAGGGTTACTAAAATAATTTTTCAATGAACCTGAAATGCCCTTCTAAAATGCCCATCATTTTTGCCTTAGTTCAGAACCTCTGTCAAAAGTGGTGCACATTTTCCTAGGCCATCCTAGGGTTTTTGAATTAAATCATAAATATTTGAATTTGGGCATTTAAAATAATATAAAATATTTAAATGCTCAAATATCTCCAAACTAAAATGTTTCATGTTGGAAATAATCCAACTATGGGCCAGGAATAGTTTGGTGATTTTTGAAGTTGCCTAGGTATTTTATTAAATTCAACAAAGTTGCAGATATATTAAAAAAAACAGAAACAGAAAAAAAGGGGAAAACTTACCTGTCGCCCACCAGCCAGCCCACCTGGCCGGCCCAGCCCGGCCACCGCTCCAGCGAGCTGCTTGGCTTGCCAGGCAGGCAGCCAAGGTGCTCGGCGGCGGCACCGCAGCTCGCCACGCAGCTGCTCGCCGCCTCGCCGCCTCCCTCGCCCGGCTAACGCCGTGAACCGGCCTCCCTCTCTCCCCCGAACCCCCCAGACACCCCCTCTCCTCTCCAGCTCCTCCCCCTCGCACGCCCCAGCCATGGCCGACGCCATCGCCGCCACCCCCTCGCCGTAGCCACGCCCTCCGTCCACCCCACGCCGTGCCACCGTGTCCAGGAGCTTCGCCGCCGTCCACTTCATCGAGCTAGCCGAGCCCCGTGTGCTCGAGCGGCCCGAGACCACCGCACCGACCTCGCCCGAGCTCGCCGTCGCCGGAGATCCCTTTCAACGCCGTCGCTGCCTCAGCTCGTCCCCGACCCCGCCGGTGGCCTCTACGGGAGCGCTGTGAGCCTAGCTACTCCTCCGACCCTCTCTCTCTCATTCCCGAGCCGTGTAGCCACCGCACGAGGATCACACGCCCGCACCGTCGCGGACCTCGTCGCCGACGTGCTTCCGGCCACACTCCGGCCACAAGATGGTGTCCATCTTGCTCACCGAGTCCCACAGCACCTAGCTAGCCACTCCACGAGCCTCACCGACCCCTCTAGCGCCAAGTTCATCCTCGACCGAACCCCGGTGGCCACCAAAGTCGTCGCCGGCGCCAACTCCGGCCACCCCGACCCCAACGGACTCCGTCAAGAGCTGCGGTTTGTCCTCAGCTCCACTTCGGTGGTCTCCGCGGTCCATTTGGTGGCCGAAATGGCCAAAACCACTCTCGCCGCCGCGTCGGGCTCGCCGGCGGCTAAACGCCGGCAGCCGACTTTGACTTTGACCACGGGTGGGCCCTGGTTGACTCTCCTGAGTCAATGACAGGTGGGGCCCAGCCCTGCTAATTATACAGGATTAGTTTTAATTAAATCTTAATTAAAATAATCACCCTGACATGCGGGACCCACTGTCAGGTTTGACCCAGACCTGTTCCGTTGACCTGCTGACGTCACACTGACCTCAGGCTGACGCAGTAATTGATTTTCTGGATTTAAATTAAATCAGGAAATTCCAGAATATTATTTAAACTTCAAAAATTCATAACTTTTATTCTGTAACTCCAAATTGGACAAATTATATATGAAAAATGATCAGAAAAATCCAATCTATCCATCTGTACTATTTTCATGCATGATCAAACAAGTTAAATTGATGTTTTAAGCAGAACAAGGAAAAGCACTTAAAGAGGCCATGTTTGAGTTTGAAATTTGAATCTTTGATTCAAATTTGTTCAAACCCTTCTGGTTTTAGTTGCATTAGCCCAACACACTCATATTGCCATGTTTCATGCATGCATCATATTGTTGCACATTGTTTGGTGATGGTTGTATATCGATGTCCTTTGCGACAGGTTCTGCCCCCGAGGAGTACCGTGATTGCCCTATCGAAGAACCATATCAGTGCATCGAACCATCAGGCAAGCAACCAACCATTTGATCATATCGATACAATCCCATGTTCTCGCTCCTGCTCTCTTTTACTGCATTAAGACAACGCGATTCAAACTGCTGTGTGCTACGGTAGTTGAACCCATTTCCTCTGCATGACCTGTCATTGCCACAGTAACTAGATGAAACCCACTAGCATGTGTAGGAGTTGATTGAGCCATATGTATGTGTTGTTCCTACCTTGCTATGCCTGTTATGCTTAGAGTCGTGTCAGGTCTGGTTCATCTGGGTGATGGACTAGAGTGAAATGATTATGTCGGTAATGAGAGTGGTGTGGTGAACACGATTTGGTAAAGGTATCGATGAGAGGCCATGTAGGAGTACATGGTGGGTTGTTTCATTGAAGCCGACCTTAAGCACTGAGATCTGTATGTGTGATTTAAGAATCAGCTACTACCATGCATTGGGCCCGAAACCAATGGACCCTCTCGACTTCTTATTCACCCTAGTTCTCCGTCCAGGAGTTGCAAGTAGTTTCTGGTGTTTGTAGCCTACTGGAGGCCGTGGACAGCGCTGACCGTAGGGGTGGGCTGTGATGCGGTAGGTACGTGGCACGGTGTACCGAATACCCGTTAGGTATCCCGGGAACCCTGTTCACATCGTTCGGGGCCGTATGGGAAACCTCGGCCGGACTCCCTGCGGATGGAACCTGAATAGGCGATAAACCTGGACTGGAGGCTTAGGTGATTAGGTAGGTCATGGCCGACACCCACGTTGGGCTTCCGCTTGAAGGTTGCCGAGTACATGTCGTGTAAACGACGATAAGTGGTGAGAGCGTGTATGAAGGAGTACACCCCTGCAGGGTTAACATGATCTATTCGAATAGCCGCGTCCGCGGTAAAGGACTACTTGGTTGCCTATACAGTTCATAGACAAGTAAATGGAAACTACTAAAAGCCTCAAGATAAGTGTGAGTGCCGAGGATGGCTCTTCCGTAGGAAGACGGAGGTGGATCCTCGGTAGTGTATTGAAGTGGTGAGTAGTGGACTCGTGTGCGCAAAACATTTCAAGTTGGAGTATCGTAGGATAGTCTAGCCATGAGTCAAAGCTGGCTTGCTGCAATAACTCCACCAACCCTTCTTGATACTATGCATGTATGTAGGATCTGATGTAAGTCTTGCTGAGTACCTTTGTACTCATGTTGCCATAATCTACATTTTACAGAAGACGCTGCAACCCCTTCTGATGGGTTCTATGTAGACGTTGACATCAACGAGTAGGCTAAAGACCCAGGTGGTGACCCTGAGCTTGTGATGGACCACGTAGTATAGTTAGGCTTCCAAGCCTCTTTTATTTACTAGTTGTCTGTACCCAGACAAAGTACTTCCGCTGTTGGCTTGTATGACTGTATGATTTGTATGTTGGGTCGTGAGACCCGTACCTGTGTGTATGACATGTATGGCTCCCTGAGCCTTAACTAAAGTACTTGTGTCATAGAGTCATGTTGTGATGCTTCGTTGTATTTGCACATATCGAGCATATTGTGTGTATGATTGAAATGCTTGGTATGTGTGGGATCTGACTATCTAGTTGTTTATCTTTAGTAGCCTCTCTTACCGGGAAATGTCTCCTAGTGTTACCGCTGAGCCATGGTAGCTTGCTACTGCTCTGGAACACTTAGGCTGGCCGGCATGTGTCCTTCTTCGTTCCTGTGTCTGTCCCTTCGGGGAAATGTCACGCTTTGAGTACCGGAGTCCTGTTAGCCCGCTACAGCCCGGTTTACCGGAGTCCTGCTAGCCCAGTGCTACAGCCCGGACCCACTTGCTGATGACCGACACGTTCGAAGCTGGGTCATGGATGCCTGTCCCTGTAAGTCTGTGCCACTTTGGGTTTACAACTAGTCATGTCAGCCTGGGCTCTTTATCATATGGATGCTAGCGACACTATCATATACGTGAGCCAAAAGGCGCAAACGGTCCCGGGCAAAGGTAAGGCGACACCCGTGGGAATACCGTGCGTGAGGCCGCAAAGTGATATGAAGTGTTACCGGCTAGATCGATGTGACATCGAGTCGGGGTCCTGACAGCGTTGAATTAAATCAGGAAATTCCAGAATATTAATTAAACTTCAAAAATTCATAACTTTTATTCTGTAACTCCAAATTGGACAAATTATATATGAAAAATGATCAGAAAAATCCAATCTATCCATCTGTACCATTTCCATGCATGATCAAACAAGTTAAGTTGATGTTTTAATCAGAACAAGAAAAGGCACTTTAAAAGGCCATATTTGAATTTGAAATTTGAATCCTTGATTCAAATTTGTTCAAACCCTTCTGGTTTTAGTTGCATTAGCCCAACACACTCATATTGCCATGTTTCATGCATGCATCATATTGTTGCATATTGTTTGGTGATGTTTGTGTATCGATGTCCTTTGCGACAGGATCTGTCCCCGAGGAGTACCGTGATTACCCTAACGAAGAACCGTATCCGTGCAACGAACCATCAGGCAAGCAACCAACCATCTGATCATATCGATACAATCCCATGTTCTCGCTCCTGCTCTCTTTTACTGCATTAAGACAACGCGATTCAAACTGCTGTGTGTTACGGTAGTTGAACCCATTTCCTCTGCATGACCTGTCATTGCCACAGTAACTAGATGAAACCCACTAGCATGTGTAGGAGTTGATTGAGCCATATGTATGTGTTGTTCCTACCTTCCTAAGCCTGCTATGCTTAGAGTCGTGTCAGGTCTGGTTCATCTGGGTGATGGGCTAGAGTGAAATGATTATGTCGGTAATGAGAGTGGTGTGGTGAACACGATTTGGTAAAGGTATCGATGAGAGGCCATGTAGGAGTACATGGTGGGTTGTTTCATTGAAGCCGACCTTAAGCACTGAGATCTGTATGTGTGATTTAAGAATCAGCTACTACCATGCATTGGGCCCGAAACCAATGGACCCTCTCGACTTCTTATTCACCCTAGTTCTCCGTCCAGGAGTTGCAAGTAGTTTCTGGTGTTTGTAGCCTACTGGAGGCCGTGGACAGCGCTGACCGTAGGGGTGGGCTGTGATGCAGTAGGTACGTGGCACGGTGTACCGAATACCCGTTAGGTATCTCGGGAACCCTGTTCACATCGTTCGGGGCCGTATGGGAAACCTCGGCCGGACTCCCTGCGGATGGAACCTGAATAGGCGATAAACCTGGACTGGAGGCTTAGGTGATTAGGTAGGTCGTGGCCGACACCCACGTTGGGCTTCCGCTTGAAGGTTGCCGAGTACATGTCGTGTAAGCGACGATAAGTGGTGAGAGCGTGTATGAAGAAGTACACCCCTGCAGGGTTAACATGATCTATTCGAATAGCCGCGTCCGCGGTAAAGGACTACTTGGTTGCCTATACAGTTCATAGACAAGTAAATGGAAACTGTTAAAAGCCTCAAGATAAGTGTGAGTGCCGAGGATGGCTCCTCCGTAGGAAGACGGAGGTGGATCCTCGGTAGTGTATTGAAGTGGTGAGTAGTGGACTCGTGTGCGCAAAACCATTTCAAGTTGGAGTATCGTAGGATAGCCTAGCCAAGAGTCAATGCTGGCTTGCTGCATTAACTCCACCAACCCTTCTTGATACTGTGCATGTATGTAGGATCTGATGTAAGTCTTGCTGAGTACCTTTGTACTCATGTTGCTATAATCTACATTTTTACAGAAGACGCTGCAACCCCTTCTGATGGGTTCTATGTAGATGTTGACATCAACTAGTAGGCAAAGACCCAGGTGGTGACCCTGAGCTTGTGAAGGACCACGTAGTATAGCTAGGCTTTCCAAGCCTCTTTTATTTTACTAGTTGTCTGTACTCAGACAAGTTACTTCCGCTGCTGGTTTGTATGACTGTATGACTTGTATGTTGGGTCGTGAGACCCGTACCTTTGTGTATGTTATGTATGGCTCCCTGAGCCTTAAATAAAGTACTTGTGTCATAGAGTCATGTTGTGATGCTTCGTTGTATTTGCACATATCGAGCATATTGTGTGTATGATTGAAATGCTTGGTATGTGTGGGATCTGACTATCTAGTTGTTTATCTTTAGTAGCCTCTCTTACCGGGAAATGTCTCCTAGTGTTACCGCTGAGCCATGGTAGCTTGCTACTGCTCTGGAACACTTAGGCTGGCCGGCATGTGTCCTTCTTCGTTCCTGTGTCTGTCCCTTCGGGGAAATGTCACGCTTGAGTACCGGAGTC
>NW_025229101.1:27988-28812 GCF_018294505.1 Triticum aestivum | reverse complement strand
GGATGCAATCCTTCCTTTAGTTTGATCATTCGCTTAATTAGTTACATCGAAGATCTAGACAGAAGGTCATGTGTTCAATTCCCACAGTGTTGATTTATTTTGACCCAATTATTTTTCGCGGTCTCTATGAAAGCCCATAAATGGCCCATCAACATAGAAGTACCTGGCCCAGACTGACCAAACGAAAAGGACTAAACCAAACCAAGAATACATATTCCCTTTAATAGTAGGATAATTCCTTTTTTAATTTAGTAGCCCCAACACATTGAAGCCTATGGATCCTTCCTTTCAATATAGAAATCAACATAGAAGTACCTGGCCCAGATTGACCAAACGAAAAGGACTAAGCCAAACCAAGAAAAGGACGCAATCCTTCCTTTAGTTTGCTCATTCGCTTAATTAGTTACATTGAAGATCTAGACAGGAGGTCCTGTTTTCAATTCCCACAATGTTGATTTATTTTGACCCAATTATTTTTGGTGGTTTCTATGAAAGCCCATAAAAGGCCCATCAACATAGAAGTACCTGGCCCAGATTGACCAAACGAAAAGGACTAAACGAAACAAAGAATACATATTCCCTTTAATAGTAGGATAATTCCTTTTTGAATTTAGTAGCCCCAACACATTTAAGCCTATGGATCCTTCCTTTCAATATAGAAATCAACATAGAAGTACCTGGCCCAGATTGACCAAACGAAAAGGACTAAACCAAACCAAGAAAAGGATGCAATCCTTCCTTTAGTTTGCTCATTCGCTTAATTAGTTACATCGAAGATCTAGATAGGAGGTCCTGTCTTCAATTCCCACAATGTTGATTTATTT
>NW_025229101.1:22534-23275 GCF_018294505.1 Triticum aestivum | reverse complement strand
ATAGAAATCATCATAGAAGTACCTGGCCCAGATTGACCAAACGAAAAGGACTAAACCAAACCAAGAAAAGGACGCAATCCTTCCTTTAGTTTGCTCATTCGCTTAATTAGTTACATCAAAGATCTAGACAGAAGGTCATGTGATCAATTCCCACAATGTTGATTTATTTTGACCCAATTATTTTTCGCGGTCTCTATGAAAGCCCATAAAAGGCCCATCAACATAGAAGTACCTGGCCCAAATTGACCAAACGAAAAGGACTAAAGCAAACCAAGAATACCTATTCCCTTTAATAGTAGGATAATTCCTTTTTTAATTTAGTAGCCCCAACACATTGAAGCCTATGGATCCTTCCTTTCAATATAGAAATCAACATAGAAGTACCTGGCCTAGATTAACCAAACGAAAAGAACTAAACCAAACCAAGAAAAGGACGCAATCCTTCCTTTAGTTTGCTCATTCGCTTAATTAGTTACATCGAAGATCTAGACAGAAGGTCTTGTGTTCAATTCCCACAATGTTGTTTATTTTGACCCAATTATTTTTCGCAGTCTCTATGAAAGCCCATAAAAGGCCCATCAACATAGAAGTACCTGGCCCAGATTGACCAAACGAAAAGGACTAAACCAAACCAAGAATACCTATTCCCTTTAATAGTAGGATAATTCCTTTTTTAATTTAGTAGCCCCAACACATTGAAGCCTATGGATCCTTTCTTTCAATATAGAAATCAACATAGAA
>NW_025229101.1:21689-22411 GCF_018294505.1 Triticum aestivum | reverse complement strand
GAAGATCTAGACAGAAGGTCCTGTGTTCAATTCCCACAATGTTGATTTATTTTGACCCAATTATTTTTCGCGGTCTGTATGGAACCCATAAAAGGCCCATCAACATAGAAGTACCTGGCCCGGATTGACCAAACAAAAAGGAATAAACCAAACCAAGAATACCTATTCCCTTTAATAGTAGGATAATTCCTTTTTTAATTTAGTAGCCCCAACACATTGAAGCCTATGGATCCTTCCTTTCAATATAGAAATCAACATAGATGTACCTGGCCCAGATTGACCAAACGAAAAGGACTAAACCAAACCAAGAAAAGGATGCAATCCTTCCTTTAGTTTGATCATTCGCTTAATTAGTTACATCGAAGATCTAGACACAAGGTCATGTGTTCAATTCCCACAGTGTTGATTTATTTTGACCCAATTATTTTTCGCGGTCTCTATGAAAGCCCATAAAAGGCCCATCAACATAGAAGTACCTGGCCCAAATTGACCAAACGAAAAGGACTAAACCAAACCAAGAATACCTATTCCCTTTAATAGTAGGATAATTCCTTTTTTAATTTAGTAGCCCCAACACATTGAAGCCTATGGATCCTTCCTTTCAATATAGAAATCAACATAGAAGTACCTGGCCCAGATTGACCAAACGAAAAGGACTAAACCAAACCAAGAAAAGTTTGCAATCCTTCCTTTAGTTTGCTCATTCGCTTAATTAGTTACAT
>NW_025229101.1:17087-17418 GCF_018294505.1 Triticum aestivum | reverse complement strand
TGTGTTCAATTCCCACAATGTTGATTTATTTTGACCCAATTATTTTTCGCGGTCTCTATGAAAGCCCATAAAAGGCCCATCAACATAGAAGTACCTGGCCCAGATTGACCAAACGAAAAGGACTAAACCAAACCAAGAATACATATTCCCTTTAATAGTAGGATAATTCCTTTTTTAATTTAGTGGCCCCAACACAATGAAGCCTATGGATCCTTCCTTTCAATATAGAAATCAACATAGAAGTACCTGGCCCAGATTGACCAAACGAAAAGGACTAAACCAAACCATGAAAAGGACGCAATCCTTCCTTTAGTTTGCTCATTCGCTTAAT
>NW_025229101.1:13944-14344 GCF_018294505.1 Triticum aestivum | reverse complement strand
GACCAAACGAAAAGGACTAAACCAAACCAAGAAAAGGACGCAATCCTTCCTTTAGTTTGCTCATTCGATTAATTAGTTACATCAAAGATCTAGATAGAAGGTCATGTGTTCAATTCCCACAATGTTGATTTATTTTGACCCAATTATTTTTCGCGGTCTCTATGAAAGCCCATAAAAGGCCCATCAACATAGAAGTACCTGGCCCAAATTGACCAAACGAAAAGGACTAAAGCAAACCAAGAATACCTATTCCCTTTAATAGTAGGATAATTACTTTTTTAATTTAGTAGCCCCAACACATTGAAGCCTATGGATCCTTCCTTTCAATATAGAAATCAACATAGAAGTACCTGGCCTAGATTAACCAAACGAAAAGAACTAAACCAAACCAAGAAAAGGA
>NW_025229101.1:12008-12548 GCF_018294505.1 Triticum aestivum | reverse complement strand
GGATCCTTCCTTTCAATATAGAAATCAACATAGAAGTACCTGGCCCAGATTAATCAAATGAAAAGGACTAAACCAAACCAAGAAAAGGACGCAATCCTTCCTTTAGTTTGCTCATTCGCTTAATTAGTTACATCGAAGATCTAGACAGAAGGTCCTGTGTTAAATTCCCACAATGTTGATTTATTTTGACCCAATTATTTTTCGCGGTCTCTATGAAAGCCCATAAAAGGCCCATCAACATAGAAGTACCTGGCCCGGATTGACCAAACGAAAAGGACTAAACCAAACCAAGAATACCTATTCCCTTTAATAGTAGGATAATTCCTTTTTTAATTTAGTAGCCCCAACACATTGAAGCCTATGGATCCTTCCTTTCAATATAGAAATCATCATAGAAGTACCTGGCCCAGATTGACCAAACGAAAAGGACTAAACCAAACCAAGAAAAGGACGCAATCCTTCCTTTAGTTTGCTCATTCGATTAATTAGTTACATCAAAGATCTAGATAGAAGGTCATGTGTTCAATTCCCACAATGTTG
>NW_025229101.1:8296-8867 GCF_018294505.1 Triticum aestivum | reverse complement strand
GACCAAACGAAAAGGACTAAACCAAACCAAGAAAAGGACGCAATCCTTCCTTTAGTTTGCTCATTCGATTAATTAGTTACATCAAAGATCTAGATAGAAGGTCATGTGTTCAATTCCCACAATGTTGATTTATTTTGACCCAATTATTTTTCGCGGTCTCTATGAAAGCCCATAAAAGGCCCATCAACATAGAAGTACCTGGCCCAAATTGACCAAACGAAAAGGACTAAAGCAAACCAAGAATACCTATTCCCTTTAATAGTAGGATAATTACTTTTTTAATTTAGTAGCCCCAACACATTGAAGCCTATGGATCCTTCCTTTCAATATAGAAATCAACATAGAAGTACCTGGCCTAGATTAACCAAACGAAAAGAACTAAACCAAACCAAGAAAAGGACGCAATCCTTCCTTTAGTTTGCTCATTCGCTTAATTAGTTACATCGAAGATCTAGACAGAAGGTCCTGTGTTCAATTCCCACAATGTTGATTTATTTTGACCCAATTATTTTTCGCGGTCTCTATGAAAGCCCATAAAAGGCCCATCAACATAGAAGTACCTGGCCCAGAT
>NW_025229101.1:6764-8286 GCF_018294505.1 Triticum aestivum | reverse complement strand
TATGTGGTGCACCCCTGCAGGGAAGTTAATCTATTCGAATAGCCGTGATCTTCGGTAACAGGACGACTTGGAGTTGTACCTTGACCTTATGACAACTAGAACCGGATACTTAATAAAACACACCCTTCCAAGTGCCAGATACAACCCGGTGATCGCTCTCTAACAGGGTGACGAGGGGAGGATCGCCGGGTAGGATTATGCTATGCGATGCTACTTGGAGATGCTACTTGGAGGACTACAATCTACTCTCTTCTATATGCTGCAAGACGAAGGTGACCAGAAGCGTAGTCTTCGACAGGATTAGTTATCCCCCTCTTATTCTGGCATTCTGCAGTTCAGTCCACTGATATGGCCTCCTTACACATATACCCATGCATATGTAGTGTAGTTCCTTGCTTGCGAGTACTTTGGATGAGTACTCACGGTTGCTTTCTCCCCCCTTTTTCCCCCTTTCCTTCTTTCTGGTTGTCGCAACCAGATGCTGGAGTCCAGGAGCCAGACGCTACCGTCGACGACGACCCCTACTACACCGGAGGTGCCTACTACTACGTGCTGCCCGCTGATGACGACCTGGAGTAGTTAGGAGGATCCCAGGCAGGAGGCCTGCGCCTCTTTCGATCTGTATCCCAGTTTGTGCTAGCCTTCTTAAGGCAACTTGTTTAACTTATGTCTGTACTCAGATATTGTTGCTTCCGCTGACTCGTCTATGATCGAGCACTTGTATTCGAGCCCTCGAGGCCCCTGGCTTGTATTATGATGCTTGTATGACTTATTTTATTTGTAGAGTTGTGTTGTGATATCTTCCCGTGAGTCCCTGATCTTGATCGTACACATTTGCGTGCATGATTAGTGTACGATTAAATCGGGGGCGTCACAAAACGAAAAGGACTAAACCAAACCAAGAAAAGGACGCAATCCTTCCTTTAGTTTGCTCATTCGCTTAATTAGTTACATCGAAGATCTAGACAGAAGGTCCTGTGTTCAATTCCCACAATGTTGATTTATTTTGACCCAATTATTTTTCGCGGTCTCTATGGAAGCCCATAAAAGGCCCATCAACATAGAAGTACCTGGCCCAGATTGACCAAACGAAAAGGACTAAACCAAACCAAGAATACCTATTCCCTTTAATAGTAGGATAATTCCTTTTTTAATTTAGTGGCCCCAACAAAGTGAAGCCTATGGATCCTTCCTTTCAATATAGAAATCAACATACAAGTACCTGGCCCAGATTGACCAAACGAAAAGGACTAAACCAAACCAAGAAAAGGACGCAATCCTTCCTTTAGTTTGCTCATTCGCTTAATTAGTTACATCGAAGATCTAGACAGAAGGTCCTGTGTTCAATTCCCACAATGTTGATTTATTTTGACCCAATTATTTTTCGCGGTCTCTATGAAAGCCCATAAAAGGCCCATCTACATAGAAGTACCTGGCCTAGATTGACCAAACGAAAAGGACTAAACCAAACCAAGAATACATATTCCCTTTAATAGTAGGATAATTCCTTTTTTAATTTAGT
>NW_025229101.1:6423-6754 GCF_018294505.1 Triticum aestivum | reverse complement strand
TGTGTTCAATTCCCACAATGTTGATTTATTTTGACCCAATTATTTTTCGCGGTCTCTATGAAAGCCCATAAAAGGCCCATCAACATAGAAGTACCTGGCCCAGATTGACCAAACGAAAAGGACTAAACCAAACCAAGAATACATATTCCCTTTAATAGTAGGATAATTCCTTTTTTAATTTAGTGGCCCCAACACAATGAAGCCTATGGATCCTTCCTTTCAATATAGAAATCAACATAGAAGTACCTGGCCCAGATTGACCAAACGAAAAGGACTAAACCAAACCATGAAAAGGACGCAATCCTTCCTTTAGTTTGCTCATTCGCTTAAT
>NW_025229101.1:5873-6413 GCF_018294505.1 Triticum aestivum | reverse complement strand
AAGTACCTGGCCCAGATTGACCAAACGAAAAGGACTAAACCAAACCAAGAAAAGGACGCAATCCTTCCTTTAGTTTGCTCATTCGCTTAATTAGTTACATCGAAGATCTAGACAGAAGGTCCTGTGTTCAATTCCCACAATGTTGATTTATTTTGACCCAATTATTTTTCGCGGTCTCTATGAAAGCCCATAAAAGGCCCATCTACATAGAAGTACCTGGCCTAGATTGACCAAACGAAAAGGACTAAACCAAACCAAGAATACATATTCCCTTTAATAGTAGGATAATTCCTTTTTTAATTTAGTAGCCCCAACACATTGAAGCCTATGGATCCTTCCTTTCAATATAGAAATCAACATAGAAGTACCTGGCCCAGATTGACCAAACGAAAAGGACTAAACCAAACCAAGAAAAGGACGCAATCCTTCCTTTAGTTTGCTCATTCGCTTAATTAGTTACATCGAAGATCTAGACAGAAGGTCATGTATTCAATTCCCACAATGTTGATTTATTTTAACCCAATTATTTTTTGCGGTCTC
>NW_025229101.1:2822-3504 GCF_018294505.1 Triticum aestivum | reverse complement strand
CCCTTCAACATAGAAGTACCTGGCCCAGATTGACCAAATGAAAAGGACTAAACCAAACCAAGAATACCTATTCCCTTTAATAGTAGGATAATTCCTTTTTTAATTTAGTAGCCCCAACACATTGAAGCCTATGGATCCTTCCTTTCAATATAGAAATCATCATAGAAGTACGTAGCCCAGATTGACCAAATGAAAAGGACTAAACCAAACCAAGAAAAGGACGCAATCCTTCCTTTAGTTTGCTCATTCGCTTAATTAGTTACATTGAAGATATAGACAGAAGGTCCTGTGTTCAATTCCCACAATGTTGATTTATTTTGACCCAATTATTTTTCGCGGTCTCTATGAAAGCCCATAAAAGGACCATCAACATAGAAGTACCTGGCCCAGATTGACCAAACGGAAAGGACTAAACCAAACCAAGAATACATATTCCCTTTAATAGTAGGATAATTCCTTTTTTAATTTAGTAGCCCCAACACATTGAACCCTATGGTTCCTTCCTTTCAATATAGAAATCAAGATAGAAGTACCTGGCCCAGATTGACCAAACGAAAAGGACTAAACCAAACCAAGAAAAGGACGCAATCCTTCCTTTAGTTTGCTCATTCGCTTAATTAGTTACATCGAAGATCTAGACAGAAGGTCATGTGTTCAATTCGCACAATGTTGATTAATTTTG
>NW_025229101.1:857-2740 GCF_018294505.1 Triticum aestivum | reverse complement strand
GTTACATCGAAGATCTAGACAGAAGGTCATGTGTTCAATTCCCACAATGTTGATTTATTTTTACCCAATTATTTTTCGCGGTCTCTATGAAAGCCCATAACAGGCCCATCAACATAGAAGTACCTGGCCCAAATTAACCAAACGAAAAGGACTAAAGCAAACCAAGAATACCTATTCCCTTTAATAGTAGGATAATTACTTTTTTAATTTAGTAGCCCCAACACATTGAAGCCTATGGATCCTTCCTTTCAATATAGAAATCAACATAGAAGTACCTGGCCTAGATTAACCAAACGAAAAGGACTAAACCAAACCAAGAAAAGGACGCAATCCTTCCTTTAGTTTGCTCATTCGCTTAATTAGTTACATCGAAGATCTAGACAGAAGGTCCTGTGTTCAATTCCCACAATGTTGATTTATTTTTACCCAATTATTTTTCGCGGTCTCTATGAAAGCCCATAAAAGGCCCATCAACATAGAAGTACCTGGCCCGGATTGACCAAACGAGAAGGACTAAACCAAACCAAGAATACCTATTCCCTTTAATAGTAGGATAATTCCTTTTTTAATTTAGTAGCCCCAACACATTGAAGCCTATGGATCCTTCCTTTCAATATAGAAATCAACATAGAAGTACCTGGCCCAGATTGACCAAACGAAAAGGACTAAACCAAACCAAGAAAAGGACGCAATCCTTCCTTTAGTTTGCTCATTCGCTTAATTAGTTACATCGAAGATCTAGACAGAAGGTCCTGTGTTCAATTCCCACAATGTTGATTTATTTTGACCCAATTATTTTTCGCGGTCTCTATGAAAGCCCATAAAAGGCCCATCAACATAGAAGTACCTGGCCCAGATTGACCAAACGAAAAGGACTAAACCAAACCAAAAATACCTATTCCCTATAATAGTAGGACAATTCCTTTTTTAATTTAGTAGCCCCAACACATTGAAGCCTATGGATCCTTCCTTTCAATATAGAAATCAACATAGAAGTACCTGGCCCAGATTGACCAAACGAAAAGGACTAAACCAAACCAAGAATACATATTCCCTTTAATAGTAGGATAATTCCTTTTTTAATTTAGTAGCCCCAACACATTGAAGCCTATGGATCCTTCCTTTCAATATAGAAATCAACATAGAAGTACCTGGCCCAGATTGACCAAACGAAAAGGACTAAACGAAACCAAGAAAAGGATGCAATCCTTCCTTTAGTTTGCTCATTCGCTTAATTAGTTACATCGAAGATCTAGACAGAAGGTCCTGTGTTCAATTCCCACAATGTTTATTTATTTTGACCCAATTATTTTTCGTGGTCTCTATGAAAGCCCATAAAAGGCCCATCAACATAGAAGTACCTGCCCCAGATTGACCAAACAAAAAGGACTAAACCAAACCAAGAAAAGGACGCAATCCTTCCTTTAGTTTGCTCATTCGCTTAATTAGTTACATCGAAGATCTAGACAGGAGGTCCTGTGTTCAATTCCCACAATGTTGATTTATTTTCGCGCAATTATTTTTCGCGGTCTCTATGAAAGCCCATAAAAGGCCCATCAACATAGAAGTACCTGGCCCAGATTGACCAAATGAAAAGGACTAAACCAAACCAAGAACACCTATTCCCTTTAATAGTAGGATAATTCCTTTTTTTAATTTAGTAGCCCCAACACATTGAAGCCTATGGATCCTTCCTTTCAATATAGAAATCAACATAGAAGTACCTGGCCCAGATTGACCAAACAAAAATGACTAAACCAAACCAAGAAAAGGACGCAATCCTTCCTTTAGTTTGCTCATTCTCTGAATTAGTTACATCGAAGATCTAGACATGAGGTCATGTGTTCAATTCCCACAATGTTGATTCATTTTGACCCAATTAT
>NW_025229101.1:0-847 GCF_018294505.1 Triticum aestivum | reverse complement strand
ACGCAATCCTTCCTTTAGTTTGCTCATTCGCTTAATTAGTTACATCGAATATCTAGACAGAAGGTCCTGTGTTCAATTCCCACAATGTTTATTTATTTTGACCCAATTATTTTTTGCGGTCTCTATGGAAGCCCATAAAAGGCCAATCAACATAGAAGTACCTGGCCCAGATTGACCAAACGAAAAGGACTAAACCAAACCAAGAATACCTATTCCCTTTAATAGTACGATAATTCCTTTTTTAATTTAGTAGCCCCAACAAAGTGAAGCCTATGGATACTTCCTTTCAATATAGAAATCAACATAGAAGTACCTGGCCCAGATTGACCAAACGAAAAGGACTAAACCAAACCAAGAATACATATTCCCTTTAATAGTAGGATAATTCCTTTTTTAATTTAGTAGCCCCAACATATTGAAGCCTATGGATCCTTCCTTTCAATATAGAAATCAACATAGAAGTACGTAGCCCAGATTGACCAAACGAAAAGGACTAAACCAAACCAAGAAAAGGACGCAATCCTTCCTTTAGTTTGCTCATTCGCTTAATTAGTTACATTGAAGATATAGACAGAAGGTCATGTGTTCAATTCCCACAATGTTGATTTATTTTGACCCAATTATTTTTCGCGGTCTCTATGAAAGCCCGTAAAAGGCCCATCAACATAGAAGTACCTGGCCCAGATTGACCAAACGAAAAGGACTAAACCAAACCAAGAATACATATTCCCTTTAATAGTAGGATAATTCCTTTTTTAATTTAGTAGCCCCAACACATTGAAGCCTATGGTTCCTTCCTTTCAATATAGAAATCAAGATAAAAGTACCTGGCCCAGATTGACCAAAC
>NW_025229100.1:27900-28821 GCF_018294505.1 Triticum aestivum | reverse complement strand
AATTTGTACATGAAGTGCGTCCAGTTTTTGCCGTGACCCTCTCTACTCTTTCGCACATGCTATGCGGGTGAAATGATGATACCATGCCAAGTTTCAACATTTTCAGAATTCATTTTGTAGTGATTTTCAATTTCGCGGTCATTTAGCTCTCTAAACAATTAGGTAAAAGACCGAAAAACAACAAATGATATTAGAACATGTTGGAAATTGATGATGTCGCTTTGAATGCTGCATACTAAACACAAAATAAGTCCGGAGTTCAAATAAGTTTAAAAAACATTGAAGTGCCCGTGTAACAGATGAGTTCTCGTCCGAAACCCTGATACTCCGAAAGAGTTTGTCCAATTTGTACATGAAGTGCGTCCAGTTTTTGCCGTGACCCTCTCTACTCTTTCGCACATGCTATGTGGGTGAAATGATGATACCATGCCAAGTTTCAACATTTTCAGAATTCATTTTGTAGTGATTTTCAATTTCACGGTCATTTAGCTCTCTAAACAATTAGGTAAATGACCAAAAAAACTAATGATGTTAGAACATGTTGGAAATTGATGTCGTCGCTTTGAATGCTGCATACTGAATACAAAAGAAGTCCGGAGTTCAAATAAGTTTAAAAAACATTGAAGTGCCCGTGTAACAGATGAGTTCTCGTCCGAAACCCTGATACTCCGAAAGAGTTTGCCCAATTTGTACACGAAGTGCGTCCAGTTTTTGTCGTGACCCTCTCTACTCTTTCGCACATGCTATGCGGGTGAAATGATGATACCATGCCAAGTTTCAACATTTTCAGAATTCATTTTGTAGTGATTTTCAACTTCACGGTCATTTATCTCTCTAAACAATTAGGTAAATGACCGAAAAACAACAAATGATGTCAGAATATGTTGGAAATTGATGACGTCGCTTTGAATGCTGCATACT
>NW_025229100.1:25673-26492 GCF_018294505.1 Triticum aestivum | reverse complement strand
CACGGTCATTGATCTTTATAAACAATTAGGTAAATGACCGAAAAACAACAAATGATGTCAGAACATGTTGGAAATTGATGACGTCACTTCGAATGCTGCATACTGAACACAAAAGAAGTCCGGAGTTCAAATAAGTTTAAAAAACATTGAAGTGCCCATGTAACAGATGAGTTTTCGTCCGAAACCCTGATACTCCAAAAGAGTTTGCCCAATTTGTACGTGACGTGCATCAAGTTTTTGCCGTGACCCTCTCTACTCTTTCTCACATGCTATGCGGGTGAAATGATGATATCATGCAAAGTTTCAACATTTTTAGAATTCATTTTGTAGTGATTTTCAATTTCACGGTCATTTAGCTCTCTAAACAATTAGGTAAATGACCAAAAAACTACAAATGATGTTAGAACATGTTGGAAATTGATGACGTCACTTTGAATGCTGCATACTGAACACAAAAGAAGTCCGAAGTTCAAATAAGTTTAAAAAACATTGAAGTGCCCGTGTAACAGATGAGTTCTCGTCCAAAACCCTGATACTCCGAAAGAGTTTGTCCAATTTGTACATGAAGTGCGTCCAGTTTTTTCCGTGACACTCTCTACTCTTTCGCACATGCTATGCGGGTGAAATGATGATACCATGCCAAGTTTCAACATTTTCAGAATTCATTTTGTAGTGATTTTCAATTTCACGGTCATTTAGCTCTCCAAACAATTAGGTAAATGACCAAAAAACAACAAATGATGTTAGAACATGTTGGAAATTGATGATGTCGCTTTGAATGCTGCATACTGAACACAAAATATGTCCAGAGTTCAAATA
>NW_025229100.1:24847-25663 GCF_018294505.1 Triticum aestivum | reverse complement strand
AAACAATTAGGTAAATGACCGAAAAAAACAAATGATGTTAGAACATGTTTGAAATTGATGACGTCGCTTGCAATGCTGCATACTGAACACAAAAGAAGTACCATGTTCAAATAAGTTTAAAAAACATTAAAGTGCCCGTGTAAGAGATGAGTTCTCGTCCGAAACCCTGATACTCCGAAAGAGTTTATCCAATTTGTACACGAAGTGCGTCCAGTTTTTGCCGTGACCCTCTCTACTCTTTCGCACATGCTATGCGGGTGAAATGATGATACCATGCCAAGTTTCAACATTTTCAGAATTCTTTTTGTAGTGATTTTCAATTTCACGGTCATTTAGCTCTCTAAACAATTAGGTAAATGACCGAAAAACAACAAATGATGTCAGAACATGTTGGGAATTTATGATGTCGCTTTGAATGCTGCATACTGAACACAAAAGAAGTCTGGAGTTCAAATAAGTTTAAAAAACATTGAAGTGCCCATGTAACAGATGAGTTCTCGTCCGAAACCCTAATACTCCGAAAGGGTTTGTCCAGTTTGTACACGAAGTGCATCCAGTTTTTGCTGTGACCCTCTCTACTCTTTCGCACGTGCTATGCGGGTGAAATGATGATACCATGCCAAGTTTCAACCTTTTCAGAATTCATTTTGTAGTGATTTTCAATTTCACGGTCATTTAGCTCTCTAAACAATTAGGTAAATGACCGAAAACAACAAATGATGTTAAAACATGTTGGGAATTGATGACGTCGCTTTGAATGTTGCATACTGAACACAAAAGAAGTCCAGCGTTCAAATAAGTTTAAAAAACATTGAA
>NW_025229100.1:24279-24837 GCF_018294505.1 Triticum aestivum | reverse complement strand
CCAGTTTTTGCCGTGACCCTCTCTACTCTTTCGCACATGCTATGTGGGTGAAATGATGATACCATGCCAAGTTTCAACATTTTCAGAATTCATTTTGTAGTGATTTTCAATTTCACGGTCATTTAGCTCTCTAAACAATTAGGTAAATGACCAAAAAAACTAATGATGTTAGAACATGTTGGAAATTGATGTCGTCGCTTTGAATGCTGCATACTGAATACAAAAGAAGTCCGGAGTTCAAATAAGTTTAAAAAACATTGAAGTGCCCGTGTAACAGATGAGTTCTCGTCCGAAACCCTGATACTCCGAAAGAGTTTGCCCAATTTGTACACGAAGTGCGTCCAGTTTTTGTCGTGACCCTCTCTACTCTTTCGCACATGCTATGCGGGTGAAATGATGATACCATGCCAAGTTTCAACATTTTCAGAATTCATTTTGTAGTGATTTTCAACTTCACGGTCATTTATCTCTCTAAACAATTAGGTAAATGACCGAAAAACAACAAATGATGTCAGAATATGTTGGAAATTGATGACGTCGCTTTGAATGCTGCATACT
>NW_025229100.1:23768-24269 GCF_018294505.1 Triticum aestivum | reverse complement strand
TCTCAACAATTAGGTAAATGACCAAAAAACTACAAATGATGTTAGAACATGTTGGAAATTGATGACGTCGCTTTGAATGCTGCATACTGAACACAAAAGAAGTCCGAAGTTCAAATAAGTTTAAAAAACATTGAAGTGCCCGTGTAACAGATGAGTTCTCGTCCAAAACCCTGATACTACGAAAGAGTTTGTCCAATTTGTACATGAAGTGCGTCCAGTTTTTGCAGTGACCCTTTCTACTCTTTCGCACATGCTATGCGGGTGAAGTGATGATACCATGCCAAGTTTCAACATTTTCAGAATTCATTTTGTAGTGATTTTCAATTTCACGGTCATTTAGCTCTCTAAACAATTAGGTAAATGACCGAAAAAACAAATGATGTTATAACATGTTGGAAATTGATGACGTCGCTTTGAATGCTGCATACTGAAGACAAAAGAAGTCTGGAGTTCAAATAAGTTTAAAAAACATTGAAGTGCCCGTGTAACAGATGAGTTCTC
>NW_025229100.1:22400-23758 GCF_018294505.1 Triticum aestivum | reverse complement strand
GATGATACCATGCCAAGTTTCAACAATTTCAGAATTCATTTTGTAGTGATTTTCAATTTCACGGTCATTTATCTCTCTAAACAATTAGGTAAATGACCGAAAAACAACAAATGATGTCAGAATATGTTGGAAATTGATGATGTCGCTTTGAATGCTGCATACTGAACACAAAAGAAGTCCGGAGTTCAAATAAGTTTAAAAAACATTGAAGTGCCCGTGTAACAGATGAGTTCTCGTCCGAAACCCTGATACTCCGAAAGAGTTTGCCCAATTTGTACGTGACGTGAGTCAAGTTTTTGCCGTGACCCTCTCTACTCTTTCTCACATGCTATGCGGGTGAAATGATGATATCATGCCAAGTTTCAACATTTTTAGAATTCATTTTGTAGTGATTTTCAATTTCACGGTCATTTAGCTCTCTACACAATTAGGTAAATGACCAAAAAACTACAAATGATGTTAGAACATGTTGGAAATTGATGACGTCTCTTTGAATGCTGCATACTGAACACAAAAGAAGTCCGAAGTTCAAATAAGTTTAAAAAACATTGAAGTGCCCGTGTAACAGATGAGTTCTCGTCCAAAACCCTGATACTCCGAAAGAGTTTGTCCAATTTGTACATGAAGTGCGTCCAGTTTTTGCCATGACCCTCTCTACTCTTTCGCACATGCTATGCGGGTGAAATGATGATACCATGCCAAGTTTCAACATTTTCAGAATTCATTTTGTAGTGATTTTCAATTTCACGGTCATTTATCTCTCTAAACAATTAGGTAAATGACCGAAAAACAACAAATGATATTAGAACATGTTGGAAATTGATGATGTTGCTTTGAATGCTGCATACTGAACACAAAAAAAGTCCGGAGTTCAAATAAGTTTAAAAAACATTGAAGTGCCCGTATAACAGATGAGTTCTCGTCCGAAACCCTGATACTCCGAAAGAGTTTTCCCAATTTGTACGTGACGTGCGTCAAGTTTTTGCCGTGACCCTCTCTACTCTTTCTCACATGCTATGCGGGTGAAATGATGATATCATGCCAAGTTTCAACATTTTTAGAATTCATTTTGTAGTGATTTTCAATTTCACGGTCATTTAGCTCTCTAAACAATTAGGTAAATGACCAAAAAACTACAAATGATGTTAGAACATGTTGGAAATTGATGACGTCTCTTTGAATGCTGCATACTGAACACAAAAGAAGTCCGAAGTTCAAATAAGTTTAAAAAACATTGAAGTGCCCGTGTAACAGATGAGTTCTCGTCCAAAACCCTGATACTCCGAAAGAGTTTGTCCAATTTGTACATGAAGTGCGTCAAGTTTTTGCCGTGACCCTCTCTACTCTTTCGCACATGC
>NW_025229100.1:18546-20929 GCF_018294505.1 Triticum aestivum | reverse complement strand
AAAACCCTGATACTCCGAAAGAGTTTGTCCAATTTGTACATGAAGTGCGTACAGTTTTTTCTGTGACCCTCTCTACTCTTTCGCACATGCTATGCGGGTGAAATGATGATACCATGCCAAGTTTCAACATTTTCAGAATTCATTTTGTAGTGATTTTCAATTTCAGGGTCATTTATCTCTCTAAACAATTAGGTAAATGACCGAAAAACAACAAATGATGTCAGAACATGTTGGAAATTGATGACGTCACTTTGAATGCTGCATACTGAACACAAAAGAAGTCCGGAGTTCAAATAAGTTTAAAGAACATTGAAGTGCCCGTGTAATAGATGAGTTCTCGTCCGAAACCCTGATACTCCGAAAGAGTTTGCCCAATTTGTACGTGACGTGCGTCAAGTTTTTGCCGTGACCCTCTCTACTCTTTCTCACATGCTATGCGAGTGAAATGATGATATCATGCAAAGTTTCAACATTTTTAGAATTCATTTTGTAGTGATTTTCAATGTCATGGTCATTTAGCTCTCTAAATAATTAGGTAAATGACCAAAAAACTACAAATGATGTTAGAACATGTTGGAAATTGATGACGTCGCTTTGAATGCTACATACTGAACACAAAAGAAGTCCGAAGTTCAAATAAGTTTAAAAAACATTGAAGTGCCCGTGTAACAGATGAGTTCTCGTCCAAAACCCTGATACTCCGAAAGAGTTTGTCCAATTTGTACATGAAGTGCGTCCAGTTTTTTCCGTGACCCTCTCTACTCTTTCGCACATGCAATGCGGGTGAAATGATGATACCATGCCAAGTTTGAACATTTTCAGAATTCATTTTGTAGTGATTTTCAATTTCACGGTCATTTAGCTCTCCAAACAATTAGGTAAATGACCGAAAAACAACAAATGATGTTAGAACATGTTGGAAATTGATGATGTCGCTTTGAATGCTGCATACTGAACACAAAATAAGTCCGGTGTTCAAATAAGTTTTAAAAACATTGAAGTGCCCGTGTAACAGATGAGTTCTCGTCCAAAACCCTGATACTCCGAAAGAGTATATCCAATTTGTACACGAAGTGCGTCCACTTTTTGCCGTGACCTCTCTACTATTTCGCACATGCTATGCGGGTGAAATGATGATACCGTGCCAAGTTTCAACATTTTTAGAATTCATTTTGTAGTGATTTTCAATTTCACAGTCATTTATCTCTCTAAACAATTAGGTAAATGACCGAAAAACAACAAATGATGTCAGAATATGTTGGAAATTGATGACGTCGCTTTGAATGCTGCATACTAAACATGAAAGAAGTCCGGAGTTCAAAGAAGTTTAAAAAACATTGAAGTGCCCGTGTAACAGATGAGTTCTCGTCTGAAACGGTGATACTCCGAAAGAGTTTGCCCAATTTGTACGTGACGTGCGTCAAGTTTTTGCCGTGACCCTCTCTACTCCTTCTCACATGCGATGCGGGTGAAATGATGATATCATGCCAAGTTTCAACATTTTTAGAATTCATTTTGTAGTGATTTTCAATTTCTCGGTCATTTAGCTCTCTAAACAATTAGGTAAATGACCAAAAAACTACAAATGATGTTAGAACATGTTGGAAATTGATGACGTCGCTTTGAATGCTGCATACTGAACACAAAAGAAGTCCGAAGTTCAAATAAGTTTAAAAAACATTGAAGTGCCCATGTAACAGATGAGTTCTCGTCCAAAACCCTGATACTCCGAAAGAGTTTGTCCAATTTGTACATGAAGTGCGTCCAGTTTTTGCCGTGACCCTCTCTACTCTTTTGCACATGCTATGCGGGTGAAATGATGATACCATGCCAAGTTTCAACATTTTCAGAATTCATTTTGTAGAGATTTTCAATTTCACGGTCATTTAGCTCTCTAAACAATTAGGTAAAAGACCGAAAAACAACAAATGATATTAGAACATGTTGGAAATTGATGACATCGCTTTGAATGCTGCATACTGAACACAAAATAAGTCCGGAGTTCAAATAAGTTTAAAAAACATTGAAGTTCCTGTGTAACAGATGAGTTCTTGTCCGAAACCCTGATACTCCGAAAGAGTTTGTCCAATTTGTACATGAAGTGCGTCCAGTTTTTGCCGTGACCCTCTCTACTCTTTCGCACATGCTATGTGGGTGAAATGATGATACCATGCCAAGTTTCAACATTTTCAGAATTCATTTTGTAGTGATTTTCAATTTCACGGTCATTTAGCTCTCTAAACAATGAGGTAAATGACCGAAAAAACAAATGATGTTAGAACATGTTGGAAATTGATGACGTCGTTTTGAATGCTGCATACTGAACACAAAAGAAGTCCGGATTTCAAATAAGTTTAAAAAACATTAAAGTGCCCGTGTAACC
>NW_025229100.1:17326-18289 GCF_018294505.1 Triticum aestivum | reverse complement strand
GTGAAATGATGATACCATGCCAAGTTTCAACATTTTCAGAATTCATTTTGTAGTGATTTTCAATTTCACGGTCATTTAGCTCTCTAAACAATTAGGTAAATGACCGAAAAAACAAATGATGTTAGAACATGTTGGAAATTGATGACGTCGTTTTGAATGCTGCATACTGAACACAAAAGAAGTCCGGATTTCAAATAAGTTTAAAAAACATTAAAGTGCCCGTGTAACCGATGAGTTCTCGTCCGAAACCCTGATACTCCGAAAGAGTTTGTCCAATTTGTACGTGAAGTGCGTCCAGTTTTTGCCGTGACCCTCCCTACTCTTTCGCACATGCTATGCGGGTGAAATGATGATACAATGCCAAGTTTCAACATTTTCAGAATTCATTTTGTAGTGATTTTCAATTTCACGGTCATTTAGCTCTCTAAACAATTAGGTAAATGACGGAAAAACAACAAATCATGTTAGAACATGTTGGAAATTGATGATGTCGCTTTGAATGCTGCATACTGAACACAAAAGAAGTCCAGAGTTCAAATAAGTTTAAAAAACATTAAAGTTCCCGTGTAACAGATGAGTTCTCGTCCAAAACGCTGATACTCCGAAAGAGTTTGTCCAATTTGTACATGAAGTGCGTCCACTTTTTGCAGTGACCCTCTCTACTCTTTCGCACATGCTATGCGGGTGAAATGATGATACCATGCCAAGTTTCAACATTTTCAGAATTCATTTTGTAGTGATTTTCAATTTCACGGTCATTTAGCTCTCTAAACAATTAGGTAAATGACCGAAAAAAACAAATGATGTTATAACATGTTGGAAATTGATGACGTCGCTTTGAATGCTGCATACTGAACACAAAAGAAGTCCGGAGTTCAAATAAGTTTAAAAAACATTGAAGTGCCCGTGTAACAGATGAGTTCTCGTCCGAAACCCTGATACTCCGAAAGAGTTTGCCCAATT
>NW_025229100.1:15093-16735 GCF_018294505.1 Triticum aestivum | reverse complement strand
ATGCGGGTGAAATGATGATACCATGCCAAGTTTGAACATTTTCAGAATTCATTTTGTAGTGATTTTCAATTTCACGGTCATTTAGCTCTCCAAACAATTAGGTAAATGACCGAAAAACAACAAATGATGTTAGAACATGTTGGAAATTGATGATGTCGCTTTGAATGCTGCATACTGAACACAAAATAAGTCCGGTGTTCAAATAAGTTTTAAAAACATTGAAGTGCCCGTGTAACAGATGAGTTCTCGTCCAAAACCCTGATACTCCGAAAGAGTATATCCAATTTGTACACGAAGTGCGTCCACTTTTTGCCGTGACCTCTCTACTATTTCGCACATGCTATGCGGGTGAAATGATGATACCGTGCCAAGTTTCAACATTTTTAGAATTCATTTTGTAGTGATTTTCAATTTCACAGTCATTTATCTCTCTAAACAATTAGGTAAATGACCGAAAAACAACAAATGATGTCAGAATATGTTGGAAATTGATGACGTCGCTTTGAATGCTGCATACTAAACACGAAAGAAGTCCGGAGTTCAAAGAAGTTTAAAAAACATTGAAGTGCCCGTGTAACAGATGAGTTCTCGTCTGAAACGCTGATACTCCGAAAGAGTTTGCCCAATTTGTACGTGACGTGCGTCAAGTTTTTGCCGTGACCCTCTCTACTCCTTCTCACATGCTATGCGGGTGAAATGATGATATCATGCCAAGTTTCAACATTTTTAGAATTCATTTTGTAGTGATTTTCAATTTCACGGTCATTTAGCTCTCTAAACAATTAGGTAAATGACCAAAAAACTACAAATGATGTTAGAACATGTTGGAAATTGATGACGTCGCTTTGAATGCTGCATACTGAACACAAAAGAAGTCCGAAGTTCAAATAAGTTTAAAAAACATTGAAGTGCCCATGTAACAGATGAGTTCTCGTCCAAAACCCTGATACTCCGAAAGAGTTTGTCCAATTTGTACATGAAGTGCGTCCAGTTTTTGCCGTGACCCTCTCTACTCTTTTGCACATGCTATGCGGGTGAAATGATGATACCATGCCAAGTTTCAACATTTTCAGAATTCATTTTGTAGAGATTTTCAATTTCACGGTCATTTAGCTCTCTAAACAATTAGGTAAAAGACCGAAAAACAACAAATGATATTAGAACATGTTGGAAATTGATGACATCGCTTTGAATGCTGCATACTGAACACAAAATAAGTTCGGAGTTCAAATAAGTTTAAAAAACATTG
The DNA here is from genome assembly GCF_018294505.1 of Triticum aestivum. Classification (NCBI taxonomy): domain Eukaryota; kingdom Viridiplantae; phylum Streptophyta; class Magnoliopsida; order Poales; family Poaceae; genus Triticum; species Triticum aestivum. The sequence goes on along the minus strand of NW_025229100.1, from coordinate 15,486 downwards.
AAGTTCCTGTGTAATAGATGAGTTCTTGTCCGAAACCCTGATACTCCGAAAGAGTTTGTCCAATTTGTACATGAAGTGCGTCCAGTTTTTGCCGTGACCCTCTCTACTCTTTCGCACATGCTATGTGGGTGAAATGACGATACCATGCCAAGTTTCAACATTTTCAGAATTCATTTTGTAGTGATTTTCAATTTCACGGTCATTTAGCTCTCTAAACAATTAGGTAAATGACCGAAAAAACAAATGATGTTAGAACATGTTGGAAATTGATGACGTCGTTTTGAATGCTGCATACTGAACACAAAAGAAGTCCGGAGTTCAAATAAGTTTAAAAAACATTAAAGTGCCCGTGTAACCGATGAGTTCTCGTCCGAAACCCTGATACTCCGAAAG
>NW_025229100.1:11666-12238 GCF_018294505.1 Triticum aestivum | reverse complement strand
GATTTTCAATTTCACGGTCATTTAGCTCTCTAAACAATTAGGTAAAAGACCGAAAAACAACAAATGATATTAGAACATGTTGGAAATTGATGACATCGCTTTGAATGCTGCATACTGAACACAAAATAAGTCCGGAGTTCAAATAAGTTTAAAAAACATTGAAGTTCCTGTGTAACAGATGAGTTCTTGTCCGAAACCCTGATACTCCGAAAGAGTTTGTCCAATTTGTACATGAAGTGCGTCCAGTTTTTGCCGTGACCCTCTCTACTCTTTCGCACATGCTATGTGGGTGAAATGATGATACCATGCCAAGTTTCAACATTTTCAGAATTCATTTTGTAGTGATTTTCAATTTCACGGTCATTTAGCTCTCTAAACAATTAGGTAAATGACCGAAAAAACGAATGATGTTAGAACATGTTGGAAATTGATGACGTCGTTTTGAATGCTGCATACTGAACACAAAAGAAGTCCGGAGTTCAAATAAGTTTAAAAAACATTAAAGTGCCCGTGTAACCGATGAGTTCTCGTCCGAAACCCTGATACTCCGAAAGAGTTTGTCCAATTTGTAC
>NW_025229100.1:6028-10168 GCF_018294505.1 Triticum aestivum | reverse complement strand
CGGGTGAAATGATGATACCATGCCAAGTTTCAACATTTTCAGAAATCATTTTGTAGTGATTTTCAATTTCACGGTCCTTTAGCTCTCCAAACAATTAGGTAAATGACCGAAAAACAACAAATGATGTTAGAACATGTTGGAAATTGATGATGTCGCTTTGAATGCTGCATACTGAACACAAAATAAGTCCGGAGTTCAAATAAGTTTTAAAAACATTGAAGTGCCCGTGTAACAGATGAGTTCTCGTCCAAAACCCTGATACTCCGAAAGAGTTTATCCAATTTGTACACGAAGTGCGTTCAGTTTTTGCCGTGACCCTCTCTACTCTTTCGCACATGCTATGCGGGTGAAATGATGATACCATGCCAAGTTTCAACATTTTCAGAATTCATTTTGTAGTGATTTTCAATTTCACGGTCATTTATCTCTCTAAACAATTAGGTAAATGACTGGAAAACAACAAATGATGTCAGAACATGTTGGAAATTGATGACGTCGCTTTGAATGCTGCATACTGAACACAAAAGAAGTCCGGAGTTCAAATAAGTTTAAAAAACATTGAAGTGCCCGTGTAACAGATGATATAGCCAAACAGGCTAGGAATGGCGTGATCGGGTACAAACTCGTACTTATAGAAGCTTACTGAAGAGTTGTTGAACCATAGTGCGGACTTGGTTCAGTTATCTGTGTCTTTGAGTGTTTAATAACTCAGAGCCCGTGAGAAATTGGAATCAGTGGGAAGGTAGTACTTGATGAACTCATAAAAAGTTATGCAGTTCCATGATAATCTCGAGATACCAGGGGGGTAATACTCGACAGAAGATTAAAGTAAAGGTTGGACTGGGGTATTGATCCATAGAAGACAATTGTTTAACTTGTCCGAGAAATGGAATCAAAGAAGAACAATCATGGTCGGAACCACGGTTGCGTAGGATCAATTCACATATACCATATGTTAGTTATCAAGGAAATAGTTATTATTACAAGAAGCTTCCATGATAGGATATACATCGCGTCCATGGGCATGAACACAAAGTTCAAGGTCGACTCCCACTTCCTCAATGCATAACCTTCAATTCACTTCTCGCTTTGATAAAGGCATTAGTGTTGAAAGTTTTACCTGGTGAAATACCAGATGAGTATGACTCGTGAAATCTTCCGAGTTCACACATATTAAGGAAGGCATAGGTTCAACCCATCGTGGCATCTTAGAATCATATACCACAAGTTTCAAGAGTAATTAACACAAGCCCGAAAGCAGAGCATGGTTGGCCAAGCAGAGGATACAACTTAACAAAGGCATTATGTATCAGGGGAAGAACTCATAAAGTGATCAAATGTGAAGGACACTGTCGGATAACAATCCAACAAAGGACCTGGTGGTCCACAAGGGATCTGACGTGAGCATCGGTACTCAACTACAGGAAGCAAATTATAGAAACAACTGACTAACTCAATTGTCAAATGCAAAGGAATTATGATTTCCAATCAAGGGATCAGAAGCCATGCTCTGATTAGGGGTGGATAAGTTGGATAGACCAGAGGCACAATTGACGACAAATAGTTTGGTCCAGAACCAGCTCATGTTCAGAATGACGTCTGAGCCGGAAAGATAATTTAGAAGGGTCGATTGATGATTGTGTGCATTCGCACACATGTTGAATCAATACGATTAAAATGACAGTGTCTAAGGATACTAACGAATATTGCCAGACATATGGAAAGCATCCATAATGCAAGCAGCCAAGTATTGCAGAGCAATAAGCTACTGAGGAATTTTGGAGGATCGAATAGTATTTCAAAGACCATTGTGAAACACATGAACAACTAGGGATGAGTGGATAGTCGATAAGGGCGAGAAATTATCCGTAGGGGTATTCAGGTGGAAAGGAACTGCAAGGCAGTAGGCACAAAGTATTCTCGGATCAATAGAGAGAATTTCAGGGTATCTCCCAATGACAAGATCAACTGGGAACAAAAGTAAGAACGACAGATGTATGTATTTATCCATAGGGATATTTTGGTGGTAGGGTATTGCAAAAGCAACGGACACAAATTCTCGGGTTACAGCGGAGAGTATCTTCAGGGTCTTCACGTGCAGCAGACGATCATCAATAATAAGGGGCTCTCCGGGTGAAAGTGATAACGAGATCCTAATATTAGATTTAGCAAAATCCATTTAACCCGAATAGAAGAGAGATCAGAGTCCCAGAGTATAGACAAGGAGTAAAAGATCCTAATACCACCCAATGGCGACGTGGGCCCGTAAGGCACACAGCCATGTTAGTAAAAGTTTTGTAGTGACTAGACTCGACTTCGGCCAAGGAGTGTGGAAGGGGGATTCCTACAGGCAGTCGGCTCTGATACCAACTTGTGACGCCCCCGATTCAATCGTACACTAATCATGCACGCAAATGTGTACGATCAAGATCAGGGACTCACGGGAAGATATCACAACACAACTCTACAAATAAAATAAGTCATACAAGCATCATAATACAAGCCAGGGGCCTCGAGGGCTTGAATACAAGTGCTCGATCATAGACGAGTCAGCGGAAGCAACAATATGTGAGTACAGACATAAGTTAAACAAGTTTGCCTTAAGAAGGCTAGCACAAACTGGGATACAGATCGAAAGAGGCGCAGGCCTCCTGCCTGGGATCCTCCTAAACTACTCCTGGTCGTCGTCAGCGGGCTGCACGTAGTAGTAGGCACCTCCGGTGTAGTAGGGGTCGTCGTCGACGGTGGCGTCTGGCTCCGGGACTCCAGCATCTGGTTGCGACAACCAGGAAGGAAGGAAAAAGGGAAAAAGGGGGGAGAAAGCAACCGTGAGTACTCATCCAAAGTACTCGCAAGCTAGGAGCTACACTACATATGCATGGGTATATGTATAAGGAGGCCATATCAGTGGATTGAACTGCAGAATGCCAGAATAAGAGGGTGATAGCTAATCCTGTCGAAGACTACGCTTCGGGCAGCCTCCGTCTTGCAGCATGTAGAAGAGAGTAGACTGAAGTCCTCCAAGTAGCATCTCGAAGTAGCATCTCCAAGTAGCGTCTCCAGTAGCATCGCATAGCATAATCCTACCCGGCGATCCTCTCCTCGTCGCCCTACGGAAAAGCGATCACCGGGTTGTCTGTGGAACTTGGAAGGGTGTGTTTTATTAAGTATCCGGTTCTAGTTGTCATAAGGTCAAGGTACAACTCCAAGTCGTCCTGTTACCGAAGATCACGGCTATTCGAATAGATTAACTTCCCTGCAGGGGTGCACCACATAGCCCAACACGCTCGATCCCATTTGGCCGGACACACTTTCCTGGGTCATGCCCGACCTCGGAAGATCAACACGTCGCAGCCCCACCTAGGCAAAACAGAGAGGCCAGCACGCCGGTCTAAACCTAAGCGCACAGGGGTCTGGGCCCATCGCCCATAGCACACCTGCACGTTGCGAGGGCGGCCGGAAGCAGAACTAGCCCCCTTAATACAAGAGCAGGCTTACGTTCCAATCCGGCGCGCGCCGCTCCGTCGCTGACGTCTGAAGTGCTTCGGCTGATACCACGACGTAGGGATACCCATAACTACTCCCGCGTAGATGGTTAGTGCGTATAGGCTCGTAGCCGACTCAGATCAAATATCAAGATCTCGTTAAGCGTGTTAAGTATCCGCGAACGCCGAACATGGCCAGGCCCACCTGTCTCCTAGGTGGTCTCAACCTGCCCTGCCGCTGCGCCACAAAGTAACAGTCGAGGGCCGTCGGGAACCCAGGCCCACCTCTACCGGGATGGAGCCACCTGTCCTTTCAGCCCCCTCGTCAGAATCACTTGCGGGTACTCAATGAGCTGACCCGACTTTAGTCACCATCTGTATAGTATGTATGTATGTATAGTATATACCCGTGATCACCTCCCAAGTGATCACGGCCCGATAGTATAGCAAGGCAGACTGACAAGAATGTAGGGCCAATGATGATAACTAGCATCCTATACTAAGCATTTAGGATTGCAGGTAAGGTATCAACGACTGTAGCAGCAATGACAGGCTATGCATCAGAATAGGATTAACGGAAAGCAGTAACATGCTACACTACTCTAATGCAAGCAGTATAGAGTAGAATAGGCGATATCTGGTGATCAAGGGGGGG
>NW_025229100.1:0-3211 GCF_018294505.1 Triticum aestivum | reverse complement strand
GGGAGTAAGGAGGAAAGGTCTGGTTACGAAATCCTAACGAATCTACTCAGTCTTGGTTGCTCTTCTTGAAGTGGTAGATCCATAGCGTTGATGTCTTCATTCCTATGCATCAATACATCATGATGAGGTTGTCGTCCTTCCTTCGGGAACTCCATCGTACTTACGAATAGGTAAGGGGCAGCTTTACAACAATTGAATGTTATAAAGGAAAATCATCTGGGCGGGGGTATCCCAAGAATGATCATAAGAGTATCTCTCGAGTTGAACAAATGAAATACATCGAGAGTAAGGTACGAAGGTACAATAAGAGGTTCCAAGCGGATAGATAGTTGCTCGAAGTCTGAACCAGAGTGAGAAAGGGGTTCAGAGTAGCGAGAGTAAGTACTGCGTCTGATACCAGACCAGATCACTAGGACGGTGGCCCGTGAATTACTTACGAGGCCACGCGCGAGGAATAACTTTGGGAATAGGGGGTGTACAGGACAGTCAGGTTTCGATCCTAAGGAACTGTGGGTTATGGGCCCACCATGTGGTTTTCTTTTTATAGGAGTAGTGACATCTTGCACGATCATGATAGCAAGGCATGTCAGAGAGTATCATGTCAGTTATGTCGGCAACAACGTTGGTACCAAGGGCGAGGGACGAAGAGAACCATTTTCCTGCTCGTTGCACGAGGCGGACCAATAGGCAAAGTTCTCGTCGATCGGTGGCTACCGGAATGTCATCAACAGTACAAACGGGGTCTCACTGACAGAGTTGTACATCGATGTGTTTACGTAAGCAGTGAATTATTACTGCTTAGATTATATAGATCACAAGAAAGGTCGAACAGACCAATGGAAAGGAAAATGTGATCATTACGTTAAACAGAACAATGGAAAGGAAAAATGTGTTTAAACACATATTTCAGGGGTATATCCTTCCCAAGGACAAGCAGAGCATGATATCCACGATAGGATATAACATAGAAAATCCTCTAGGTGAGGGGACAGAATTTCATGACATTACCCATACAACGGTGTTTGGATAATTGAGCAGGAAACATTTAGCATTGGGCTTCAAATGTTCTTGTTGAAAAATCAGAGTATAACCGACATGCTTCGAGATAGCATTGACATGGTCATCAGGTGAAGATCAGACTTTGGAAACTCAAAGGATCCATCAGGAACAACTTATAGAATAAGTCTTACAATTTTCTCCAGGAAGAATGGTTATCCTTGCAAAAGAAATTATAATGATAGGTCCTCCGGCCAGGTGTGCTAGGCATGACATCACCTTACCGGGTCATATAAGGACCAATGTTATAACTCTTGCAAATATGTTCCAACCATCATATCTGACCGAGATTCAGATCCGATTGGTGTCATGATACCTCAGACTCAGGATGTCCGAGAAGAAAAGGTGCGACACATATCGACGAAATGACATTGCAAGATTCTCGGGAAATTGAACTATGGGAGCGGGTTCCTGAAACAATAGTTCATCATTAAACCAAGGAGAGGATGAGGAGGTGGCTGATGGGCTCAGCGACAATTCATCGAGCATTCCAAACGGATGGATTTCCACCATTAAGTGAACAAGGAGATAACATTTGTCAGATCAAATGATATAAGGAAGTATGCTCGAGGAAAACATACACAATTAAACATTGGTTGAAGGGTGCGCCCGAAGTACGGGTTGGGTTGCACGACCAATGTTAGAATGGTGATTCAATTAGCGAAGGACTTAGTATGAACTATCGCCCATTCACTTCAAAGCAATAGGGTTGCTAGAAGTTTTGGATTCACACGTCATAGCTCCATTGTCGGTATTCCGGTTGAAAACAATACGGGGACCAATGAATGAACGAAGATGGCATGAAGTATTATGATATCAAGAATTATTAAGAGGTGGCGAAATTCTCGCCACATTCTTGACAAAAAGAGATGGTAATACTTCCGAGATAAGGAAGATCAACTGCTGGGTAGCAGTGATCTCAAGGTTTACACAAAACACGAACAAGTTGTGTTGAACGAAAGGCAATAAAGTGGTCGATGAGAACAGGAATCATCGAGGGGCAAGGATGGTATTACCCATCATGAATTCAATTGAATTCCTGGAAGAGCTCATAAGGTTGATGATGATCACGACACAATTGTCGAGAGATTTCATACAGATGTAGTCAATCAGCGACGACATCAAGTCAAAGGAATGATGAAGCAAGAGGTTATTGGAACCACAGTTACGACACAAACTCGAACTCAAGCTTGTTGTTTAAGGTGAAAGGGTATGACAAGGAAAATCGACGTAAGGTTAGTTCATCGTCAAAAATTGGTGCTCCGAGAATAAGGACCAGGTAGCACCGTTAGAATCGTCACGACAATGATATAGCCAAACAGGCTAGGAATGGCGTGATCGGGTACAAACTCGTACTTATAGAAGCTTACTGAAGAGTTGTTGAACCGTAGTGCGGACTTGGTTCAGTTATCGGTGTCTTTGAGTGTTTAATAACTCAGAGCCCGTGAGAAATTGGAATCAGTGGGAAGGTAGTACTTGATGAACTCATAAAAAGTTATGCAGTTCCATGATAATCTCGAGATACCAGGGGGGTAATACTCGACAGAAGATTAAAGTAAAGGTTGGACTGGGGTATTGATCCATAGAAGACAATTGTTTAACTTGTCATAGAAATGGAATCAAAGAAGAACAATCATGGTCGGAACCACGGTTGCGTAGGATCAATTCACAGATACCATATGTTAGTTATCAAGGAAATAGTTATTATTACAAGAAGCTTCCATGATAGGATATACATCGCGTCCATGGGCATGAACACAAAGTTCAAGGTCGACTCCCACTTCCTCAATGCATAACCTTCCATTCACTTCTCGCTTTGATAAAGGCATTAGTGTTGAAAGTTTTACCTGGTGAAATACCAGATGAGTATGACTCGTGAAATCTTCCGAGTTCACACATATTAAGGAAGGCATAGGTTCAACCCATCGTGGCATCTTAGAATCATATACCACAAGTTTCAAGAGTAATTAACACAAGCCCGAAAGCAGAGCATGGTTGGCCAAGCAGAGGATACAACTTAACAAAGGCATTATGTATCAGGGGAAGAACTCATAAAGTGATCAAATGTGAAGGACACTGTCGGATAACAATCCAACAAAGGACCTGGTGGTCCACAAGGGATCTGACGTGAGCATCGGTACTCAACTACAGGAAG
>NW_025229099.1:23687-28825 GCF_018294505.1 Triticum aestivum | reverse complement strand
GAGTTTCAATGGAGGAGAAAATGTATAGTAATAAATTAAAAGGTTATGAAAAACTACTAAAAATTATGTGACTCCTACATTTATAAGTTATTGTTGGATTTTCAAATGGCGGCATACGCAATTTCGAAACAAGAAACGAATCAAGGCTTCTATCACTTGTCGGTAATGCTATTTAAACAAGTATTCAGTTTCGCCAAAATAGAAAATCTACCATGATGGATCAAAACGGTTAACAATTGTACCAAATTGTCTAATTTCTAGAGGTAAGTTGCTATCTGAGGTGCATATAGATGCACGGACTACCCTCGAAGCATGAAATGGTGGAAATGATTTCGGAATATGTCACTGACGCTTCATTAATAAGTTTTCATTTCTCAATGAAATGAAAATCTATAGTGATGGATCAAAAGGGAATAAAATTGTTGATGAAATAATATGATTACTAGTTATAAATTGTTATACGAGATCAATATGATAGAACATACAACTTCCAAAGGTTGAAAGGAAGAAATGCTGATGGAATTTCTAAATGATGCTATTTAAGTAAGTTTCTTTTAAGCGAAAAAATATACGGTAACGGATAAAAAGTTTAATTAAAGGTTCTAAACATGAATAATTTATGTGGATAAGCTGTTCGGCTTCCATACGGCGGTCGAGACTACTCTCGAAGAATGGAATGATGGAAAGGTTTTTATAATTTGTTGAATGTCCTATTTAAATGAGTTCAGAGTTTCAATGGAGGAGAAAATGTATAGTAATAAATTAAAAGGTTATGAAAAACTACTAAAAATTATGTGACTCCTACATTTATAAGTTATTGTTGGATTTTCAAATGGCGGCATACGCAATTTCGAAACAAGAAACGAATCAAGGCTTCTATCACTTGTCGGTAATGATATTTAAACAAGTATTCAGTTTCGCCAAAATAGAAAATCTACCATGATGGATCAAAACGGTTAAAAATTGTACCAAATTGTCTAATTTCAATAGGTAAGTTGCTATCTGAGGTGCATATAGATACACGGACTACCCACGAATCATGAAATGGTGGAAATGATTTCGGAATATGTCAATGACGCTTCATTAATAAGTTTTCAGTTTTCAATGAAATGAAAATCTATAGTGATGGATCAAAAGGGAATAAAATTGGTGATGAAATAATATGATTACTAGTTAAAATTGTTATACGAGATCAATTTGGTCGAACATACAACTTCCAAAGGTTGAAAGAAGAAATGCTGATGGAATTTCTAAATGATGATATTTAAGTAAGTTTCTTTTAAGCGAAACAAATATACGGTAACGGATCAAAAGTTTAAGTAAAGGTGCTAAACATGAATAATTTATGTGGATAAGCTGTTCGAAATCCATACGGCGGTCGAGACTACTCTCGAAGAATGGAATGATCGGAAGGTTTTTATAATTTGTTGAATGTCCTATTTAAATGAGTTCTGAGTTTCAATGGAGGAGAAAATGTATAGTAATAAATTAAAAGGTTATGAAAAACTACTAAAAATTATGTGACTCCTACATTTATAAGTTATTGTTGGATTTTCAAATGGCGGCATACGCAATTTCGAAACAAGAAACGAATCAAGGCTTCTATCACTTGTCGGTAATGCTATTTAAACAAGTATTCAGTTTCGCCAAAATAGAAAATCTACCATGATGGATCAAAACGGTTAAAAATTGTACCAAATTGTCTAATTTCTATAGGTAAGTTGCTATCTGAGGTGCATATAGATACACGGACTACCCTCGAATCATGAAATGGTGGAAATGATTTCGGAATATGTCAATGACGCTTTATTAATAAGTTTTCAAGTTTCAATGAAATGAAAATCTATAGTGATGGATCAAAAGGGAATAAAATTGGTGATGAAATAATATGATTACTAGTTATAAATTGTTATACGAGATCAATATGGTCGAACATACAACTTCCAATGGTTGAAAGGAAGAAATGCGGATGGAATTTCTAAATGATGCTATTTAAGTAAGTTTCTTTTAAGCGAAACAAATATACAGTAACGGATCAAAAGTTTAAGTAAGGTGCTAAACATGAATAATTTATGTGGATAAGCTGTTCGGCTTCCATACGGCGCTCGAGACTACAATCGAAGAATGGAATGATGGAAAGGTTGTTATAATGTGTCGAATGTCCTATTTAAATAAGTTCTGAGTTTCAATGGAGGAGAAAATGTAAAGTAATAAATCAAAAGGTTATCAAAAATACTAAATATTATGTGACTCCTACATATATAAGTTATCGTAGGATTTTGAAATGGCGGCATACGCAATTTCGAAAAAAGAAACGAAGCAAGGCTTCTATCACTTGTCGGTAATGCTATTTAAACAAGTATTCAGTTTCGCCAAAATAGAAAATCTACCATGATGGATCAAAACGGTTAACAATTGTACCAAATTGTCTAATTTCTAGAGGTAAGTTGCTATCTGAGGTGCATATAGATGCACGGACTACCCTCGAAGCATGAAATGGTGGAAATGATTTCGGAATATGTCACTGACGCTTCATTAATAAGTTTTCATTTCTCAATGAAATGAAAATCTATAGTGATGGATCAAAAGGGAATAAAATTGGTGATGAAATAATATGATTACTAGTTATAAATTGTTATACGAGATCAATATGATAGAACATACAACTTCCAAAGGTTGAAAGGAAGAAATGCTGATGGAATTTCTAAATGATGCTATTTAAGTAAGTTTCTTTTAAGCGAAAAAATATACGGTAACGGATAAAAAGTTTAATTAAAGGTGCTAAACATGAATAATTTATGTGGATAAGCTGTTCGGCTTCCATACGGCGGTCGAGACTACTCTCGAAGAATGGAATGATGGAAAGGTTTTTATAATTTGTTGAATGTCTTATTTAAATGAGTTCAGAGTTTCAATGGAGGAGAAAATGTATAGTAATAAATTAAAAGGTTATGAAAAACTACTAAAAATTATGTGACTCCTACATTTATAAGTTATTGTTGGATTTTCAAATGGCGGCATACGCAATTTCGAAACAAGAAACGAATCAAGGCTTCTATCACTTGTCGGTAATGCTATTTAAACAAGTATTCAGTTTCGCCAAAATAGAAAATCTACCATGATGGATCAAAACGGTTAAAAATTGTACCAAATTGTCTAATTTCAATAGGTAAGTTGTTATCTGAGGTGCATATAGATACACGGACTACCCACGAATCATGAAATGGTGGAAATGATTTCGGAATATGTCAATGACGCTTCATTAATAAGTTTTCAGTTTTCAATGAAATGAAAATCTATAGTGATGGATCAAAAGGGAATAAAATTGGTGATGAAATAATATGATTACTAGTTAAAATTGTTATACGAGATCAATTTGGTCGAACATACAACTTCCAAAGGTTGAAAGAAGAAATGCTGATGGAATTTCTAAATGATGATATTTAAGTAAGTTTCTTTTAAGCGAAACAAATATACGGTAACGGATCAAAAGTTTAAGTAAAGGTGCTAAACATGAATAATTTATGTGGATAAGCTGTTCGAAATCCATACGGCGGTCGAGACTACTCTCGAAGAATGGAATGATCGAAAGGTTTTTATAATTTGTTGAATGTCCTATTTAAATGAGTTCTGAGTTTCAATGGAGGAGAAAATGTATAGTAATAAATTAAAAGGTTATGAAAAACTACTAAAAATTATGTGACTCCTACATTTATAAGTTATTGTTGGATTTTCAAATGGCGGCATACGCAATTTCGAAACAAGAAACGAATCAAGGCTTCTATCACTTGTCAGTAATGCTATTTAAACAAGTATTCAGTTTCGCCAAAATAGAAAATCTACCATGATGGATCAAAACGGTTAAAAATTGTACCAAATTGTCTAATTTCTATAGGTAAGTTGCTATCTGAGGTGCATATAGATACACGGACTACCCACGAATCATGAAATGGTGGAAATGATTTCGGAATATGTCAATGACGCTTCATTAATAAGTTTTCAGTTTTCAATGAAATGAAAATCTATAGTGATGGATCAAAAGGGAATAAAATTGGTGATGAAATAATATGATTACTAGTTAAAATTGTTATACGAGATCAATTTGGTCGAACATACAACTTCCAAAGGTTGAAAGAAGAAATGCTGATGCAATTTCTAAATGATGATATTTAAGTAAGTTTCTTTTAAGCGAAACAAATATACGGTAACGGATCAAAAGTTTAAGTAAAGGTGCTAAACATGAATAATTTATGTGGATAAGCTGTTCGAAATCCATACGGCGGTCGAGACTACTCTCGAAGAATGGAATGATCGAAAGGTTTTTATAATTTGTTGAATGTCCTATTTAAATGAGTTCTGAGTTTCAATGGAGGAGAAAATGTATAGTAATAAATTAAAAGGTTATGAAAAACTACTAAAAATTATGTGACTCCTACATTTATAAGTTATTGTTGGATTTTCAAATGGCGGCATACGCAATTTCGAAACAAGAAACGAATCAAGGCTTCTATCACTTGTCGGTAATGCTATTTAAACAAGTATTCAGTTTCGCCAAAATAGAAAATCTACCATGATGGATCAAAACGGTTAAAAATTGTACCAAATTGTCTAATTTCAATAGGTAAGTTGCTATCTGAGGTGCATATAGATACACGGACTACCCACGAATCATGAAATGGTGGAAATGATTTCGGAATATGTCAATGACGCTTCATTAATAAGTTTTCAGTTTTCAATGAAATGAAAATCTATAGTGATGGATCAAAAGGGAATAAAACTGGTGATGAAATAATATGATTACTAGTTAAAATTGTTATACGAGATCAATTCGGTCGAACATACAACTTCCAAAGGTTGAAAGAAGAAATGCTGATGGAATTTCTAAATGATGATATTTAAGTAAGTTTCTTTTAAGCGAAACAAATATACGGTAACGGATCAAAAGTTTAAGTAAAGGTGCTAAACATGAATAATTTGTGTGGATAAGCTGTTCGAAATCCATACGGCGGTCGAGACTACTCTCGAAGAATGGAATGATCGAAAGGTTTTTATAATTTGTTGAATGTCCTATTTTAAACGAGTTCTGAGTTTCAATGGAGGAGAAAATGTATAGTAATAAATTAAAAGGTTATGAAAAA
>NW_025229099.1:0-18452 GCF_018294505.1 Triticum aestivum | reverse complement strand
CAAGGCTTCTATCACTTGTCGGTAATGCTATTTAAACAAGTATTCAGTTTCGCCAAAATAGAAAATCTACCATGATGGATCAAAACGGTTAACAATTGTACCAAATTGTCTAATTTCTAGAGGTAAGTTGCTATCTGAGGTGCATATAGATGCACGGACTACCCTCGAAGCATGAAATGGTGGAAATGATTTCGGAATATGTCACTGACGCTTCATTAATAAGTTTTCATTTCTCAATGAAATGAAAATCTATAGTGATGGATCAAAAGGGAATAAAATTGGTGATGAAATAATATGATTACTAGTTATAAATTGTTATACGAGATCAATATGATAGAACATACAACTTCCAAAGGTTGAAAGGAAGAAATGCTGATGGAATTTCTAAATGATGCTATTTAAGTAAGTTTCTTTTAAGCGAAAAAATATACGGTAACGGACGGATAAAAAGATTAATTAAAGGTGCTAAACATGAATAATTTATGTGGATAAGCTGTTCGGCATCCATACGGCGGTCGAGACTACTCTCGAAGAATGGAATGATGGAAAGGTTTTTATAATTTGTTGAATGGCCTATTTAAACGAGTTCTGAGTTTCAATGGAGGAGAAAATGTATAGTAATAAATTAAAAGGTTATGGAAAACTACTAAAAATTATGTGACTCCTACATTTATAAGTTATTGTTGGATTTTCAAATGGCGGCATACGCAATTTCGAAACAAGAAACGAATCAAGGCTTCTATCACTTGTCGGTAATGCTATTTAAACAAGTATTCAGTTTCGCCAAAATAGAAAATCTACCATGATGGATCAAAATGGTTAAAAATTGTACCAAATTGTCTAATTTCTATAGGTAAGTTGCTATCTGAGGTGCAGATAGATACACGGACTACCCTCGATTCAGGAAATGGTGGAAATGATTTCGGAATATGTCAATGACGCTTTATTAATAAGTTTTCAAGTTTCAATGAAATGAAAATCTATAGTGATGGATCAAAAGGGAATAAAATTGGTGATGAAATAATATGATTACTAGTTATAAATTGTTATACGAGATCAATATGGTCGAACATACAAGTTCCAAAGGTTGAAAGGAAGAAATGCTGATGGAATTTCTAAATGATTCTATTTAAGTAAGTTTCTTTTAAGCGAAACAAATATACGGTAACGGATCAAAAGTTTTAGTAAAGGTGCTAAACATGAATAATTTATGTGGATAAGCTGTTCGAAATCCATACGGCGGTCGAGACTACTCTCGAAGAATGGAATGATCGAAAGGTTTTTATAATTTGTTGAATGCCCTATTTAAATGAGTCTTGAGCTTCAATGGGGGAGAAAATGTATAGTAATAAATTAAAAGATTATGAAAAACTACTAAAAATTATGTGACTCCTACATTTATAAGTTATTGTTGGATTTTCAAATGGCGGCATACGCAATTTCGAAACAAGAAACGAATCAAGGCTTCTATCACTTGTCGGTAATGCTATTTAAACAAGTATTCAGTTTCGCCAAAATAGAAAATCTACCATGATGGATCAAAACGGTTAAAAATTGTACCAAATTGTCTAATTTCTATAGGTAAGTTGCTATCTGAGGTGCATATAGATACACGGACTACCCTCGAATCATGAAATGGTGGAAATGATTTCGGAATATGTCAATGACGCTTTATTAATAAGTGTTCAAGTTTCAATGAAATGAAAATCTATAGTGATGGATCAAAAGGGAATAAAATTGGTGATGAAATAATATGATTACTAGTTATAAATTGTTATACGAGATCAATATGGTCGAACATACAACTTCCAAAGGTTGAAAGGAAGAAATGCTGATGGAATTTCTAAATGATGCTATTTAAGTAAGTTTCTTTTAAGTGAAACAAATATACGGTAACGGATCAAAAATTTAAGTAAAGGTGCTAAACATGAATAATTTATGTGGATAAGCTGTTCGAAATCCATACGGCGGTCGAGACTACTCTCGAAGAATGGAATGATCGAAAGGTTTTTATAATTTGTTGAATGTCCTATTTAAATGAGTTCTGAGTTTCAATGGAGGAGAAAATGTATAGTAATAAATTAAAAAGGTTATGAAAAACTACTAAAAATTATGTGACTCCTACATTTATAAGTTATTGTTGGATTTTCAAATGGCGGCATACGCAATTTCGAAACAAGAAACGAATCAAGGCTTCTATCACTTGTCGGTAATGCTATTTAAACAAGTATTCAGTTTCGCCAAAATAGAAAATCTACCATGATGGATCAAAACGGTTAAAAATTGTACCAAATTGTCTAATTTCTATAGGTAAGTTGCTATCTGAGGTGCATATAGATACACGGACTACCCTCGAATCATGAAATGGTGGAAATGATTTCGGAATATGTCAATGACGCTTTATTAATAAGTGTTCAAGTTTCAATGAAATGAAAATCTATAGTGATGGATCAAAAGGGAATAAAATTGGTGATGAAATAATATGATTACTAGTTATAAATTGTTATACGAGATCAATATGGTCGAACATAAAACTTCCAAAGGTTGAAAGGAAGAAATGCTGATGGAATTTCTAAATGATGCTATTTAAGTAAGTTTCTTTTAAGCGAAACAAATATACGGTAACGGATCAAAAATTTAAGTAAAGGTGCTAAACATGAATAATTTATGTGGATAAGCTGTTCGAAATCCATACGGCGGTCGAGACTACTCTCGAAGAATGGAATGATCGAAAGGTTTTTATAATTTGTTGAATGTCCTATTTAAATGAGTTCTGAGTTTCAATGGAGGAGAAAATGTATAGTAATAAATTAAAAGGTTATGAAAAACTACTAAAAATTATGTGACTCCTACATTTATAAGTTACTGTTGGATTTTCAAATGGCGGCATACGCAATTTCGAAACAAGAAACGAATCAAGGCTTCTATCACTTGTCGGTAATGCTATTTAAACAAGTATTCCGTTTTGCCAAAATAGAAAATCTACCATGATGGATCAAAACGGTTAAAAATTGTACCAAATTGTCTAATTTCTATAGGTAAGTTGCTATCTGAGGTGCAGATAGATACACGGACTACCCTCGATTCATGAAATTTTGGAAATGATTTCGGAATATGTCAATGACGCTTCATTAATAAGTTTTCAGTTTTCAATGAAATGAAAATCTATAGTGATGGATCAAAAGGGAATAAAATTGGTGATGAAATAATATGATTACTAGTTATAAATTGTTATACGAGATCAATATGGTCGAACATACAACTTCCAATGGTTGAAAGGAAGAAATGCTGATGGAATTTCTAAATGATGCTATTTAAGTAAGTTTCTTTTAAGCGAAACAAATATACAGTAACGGATCAAAAGTTTAAGTAAAGGTGCTAAACATGAATAATTTATGTGGATAAGCTGTTCGGCTTCCATACGGCGCTCGAGACTACAATCGAAGAATGGAATGATGGAAAGGTTGTTATAATGTGTCGAATGTCCTATTTAAATTAGTTCTGAGT
Source organism: Triticum aestivum (assembly GCF_018294505.1). Classification (NCBI taxonomy): domain Eukaryota; kingdom Viridiplantae; phylum Streptophyta; class Magnoliopsida; order Poales; family Poaceae; genus Triticum; species Triticum aestivum. Next base: position 14,945 of record NW_025229099.1, on the reverse strand, counting down.
TTCAATGGAGGAGAAAATGTAAAGTAATAAATCAAAAGGTTATCAAAAATACTAAAAATTATGTGACTCCTACATATATAAGTTATCGTAGGATTTTCAAATGGCGGCATACGCAATTTCGAAAAAAGAAACGAAGCAAGGCTTCTATCACTTGTCGGTAATGCTATTTAAACAAGTATTCAGTTTCGCCAAAATAGAAAATCTACCATGATGGATCAAAACGGTTAACAATTGTACCAAATTGTCTAATTTCTAGAGGTAAGTTGCTATCTGAGGTGCATATAGATGCACGGACTACCCTCGAAGCATGAAATGGTGGAAATGATTTCGGAATATGTCACTGACGCTTCATTAATAAGTTTTCATTTCTCAATGAAATGAAAATCTATAGTGATGGATCAAAAGGGAATAAAATTGGTGATGAAATAATATGATTACTAGTTATAAATTGTTATACGAGATCAATATGATAGAACATACAACTTCCAGAGGTTGAAAGGAAGAAATGCTGATGGAATTTCTAAATGATGCTATTTAAGTAAGTTTCTTTTAAGCGAAAAAATATACGGTAACGGATAAAAAGTTTAATTAAAGGTGCTAAACATGAATAATTTATGTGGATAAGCTGTTCGGCTTCCATACGGCGGTCGAGACTACTCTCGAAGAATGGAATGATGGAAAGGTTTTTATAATTTGTTGAATGTCCTATTTAAATGAGTTCAGAGTTTCAATGGAGGAGAAAATGTATAGTAATAAATTAAAAGGTTATGAAAAACTACTAAAAATTATGTGACTCCTACATTTATAAGTTATTGTTGGATTTTCAAATGGCGGCATACGCAATTTCGAAACAAGAAACGAATCAAGGCTTCTATCACTTGTCGGTAATGCTATTTAAACAAGTATTCAGTTTCGCCAAAATAGAAAATCTACCATGATGGATCAAAACGGTTAAAAATTGTACCAAATTGTCTAATTTCTATAGGTAAGTTGCTATCTGAGGTGCATATAGATACACGGACTACCCTCGAATCATGAAATGGTGGAAATGATTTCGGAATATGTCAATGACGCTTTATTAATAAGTTTTCAAGTTTCAATGAAATGAAAATCTATAGTGATGGATCAAAAGGGAATAAAAGTGGTGATGAAATAATATGATTACTAGTTATAAATTGTTATACGAGATCAATATGGTCGAACATACAACTTCCAAAGGTTGAAAGGAAGAAATGCTGATGGAATTTCTAAATGATTCTATTTAAGTAAGTTTCTTTTAAGCGAAACAAATATACGGTAACGGATCAAAAGTTTAAGTAAAGGTGCTAAACATGAATAATTTATGTGGATAAGCTGTTCGAAATCCATACGGCGGTCGAGACTACTCTCGAAGAATGGAATGATCGAAAGGTTTTATAATTTGTTGAATGTCCTATTTAAATGAGTTCTGAGTTTCAATGGAGGAGAAAATGTATAGTAATAAATTAAAAGGTTATGAAAAACTACTAAAAATTATGTGACTCCTACATTTATAAGTTATTGTTGGATTTTCAAATGGCGGCATACGCAATTTCGAAACAAGAAACGAATCAAGGCTTCTATCACTTGTCGGTAATGCTATTTAAACAAGTATTCAGTTTTGCCAAAATAGAAAATCTACCATGATGGATCAAAATGGTTAAAAATTGTACCAAATTGTCTAATTTCTATAGGTAAGTTGCTATCTGAGGTGCAGATAGATACACGGACTACCCTCGATTCATGAAATGGTGGAAATGATTTCGGAATATGTCAATGACGCTTTATTAATAAGTTTTCAAGTTTCAATGAAATGAAAATCTATAGTGATGGATCAAAAGGGAATAAAATTGGTGATGAAATAATATGATTACTAGTTATAAATTGTTATACGAGATCAATATGGTCGAACATACAACTTCCAAAGGTTGAAAGGAAGAAATGCTGATGGAATTTCTAAATGATTCTATTTAAGTAAGTTTCTTTTAAGCGAAACAAATATACGGTAACGGATCAAAAGTTTAAGTAAAGGTGCTAAACATGAATAATTTATGTGGATAAGCTGTTCAAAATCCATACGGCGGTCGAGACTACTCTCGAAGAATGGAATGATCGAAAGGTTTTTATAATTTGTTGAATGCCCTATTTAAATGAGTTCTGAGTTTCAATGGAGGAGAAAATGTATAGTAATAAATTAAAAGGTTATGAAAAACTACTAAAAATTATGTGACTCCTACATTTATAAGTTATTGTTGGATTTTCAAATGGCGGCATACGCAATTTCGAAACAAGAAACGAATCAAGGCTTCTATCACTTGTCGGTAATGCTATTTAAACAAGTATTCAGTTTCGCCAAAATAGAAAATCTACCATGATGGATCAAAACGGTTAAAAATTGTACCAAATTGTCTAATTTCTATAGGTAAGTTGCTATCTGAGGTGCATATAGATACACGGACTACCCTCGAATCATGAAATGGTGGAAATGATTTCGGAATATGTCAATGACGCTTTATTAATAAGTTTTCAAGTTTCAATGAAATGAAAATCTATAGTGATGGATCAAAAGGGAATAAAAGTGGTGATGAAATAATATGATTACTAGTTATAAATTGTTATACGAGATCAATATGGTCGAACATACAACTTCCAAAGGTTGAAAGGAAGAAATGCTGATGGAATTTCTAAATGATTCTATTTAAGTAAGTTTCTTTTAAGCGAAACAAATATACGGTAACGGATCAAAAGTTTAAGTAAAGGTGCTAAACATGAATAATTTATGTGGATAAGCTGTTCGAAATCCATACGGCGGTCGAGACTACTCTCGAAGAATGGAATGATCGAAAGGTTTTATAATTTGTTGAATGTCCTATTTAAATGAGTTCTGAGTTTCAATGGAGGAGAAAATGTATAGTAATAAATTAAAAGGTTATGAAAAACTACTAAAAATTATGTGACTCCTACATTTATAAGTTATTGTTGGATTTTCAAATGGCGGCATACGCAATTTCGAAACAAGAAACGAATCAAGGCTTCTATCACTTGTCGGTAATGCTATTTAAACAAGTATTCAGTTTTGCCAAAATAGAAAATCTACCATGATGGATCAAAATGGTTAAAAATTGTACCAAATTGTCTAATTTCTATAGGTAAGTTGCTATCTGAGGTGCAGATAGATACACGGACTACCCTCGATTCATGAAATGGTGGAAATGATTTCGGAATATGTCAATGACGCTTTATTAATAAGTTTTCAAGTTTCAATGAAATGAAAATCTATAGTGATGGATCAAAAGGGAATAAAATTGGTGATGAAATAATATGATTACTAGTTATAAATTGTTATACGAGATCAATATGGTCGAACATACAACTTCCAAAGGTTGAAAGGAAGAAATGCTGATGGAATTTCTAAATGATGCTATTTAAGTAAGTTTCTTTTAAGCGAAACAAATATACGGTAACGGATCAAAAATTTAAGTAAAGGTGCTAAACATGAATAATTTATGTGGATAAGCTGTTCGAAATCCATACGGCGGTCGAGACTACTCTCGAAGAATGGAATGATCGAAAGGTTTTTATAATTTGTTGAATGTCCTATTTAAATGAGTTCTGAGTTTCAATGGAGGAGAAAATGTATAGTAATAAATTAAAAGGTTATGAAAAACTACTAAAAATTATGTGACTCCTACATTTATAAGTTATTGTTGGATTTTCAAATGGCGGCATACGCAATTTCGAAACAAGAAACGAATCAAGGCTTCTATCACTTGTCGATAATGCTATTTAAACAAGTATTCAGTTTCGCCAAAATAAAAAATCTACCATGATGGATCAAAACGGTTAAAAATTGTACCAAATTGTCTAATTTCTATAGGTAAGTTGCTATCTGAGGTGCATATAGATACACGGACTACCCTCGAATCATGAATTGGTGGAAATGATTTCGGAATATGTCAATGACGCTTTATTAATAAGTGTTCAAGTTTCAATGAAATGAAAATCTATAGTGATGGATCAAAAGGGAATAAAATTGGTGATGAAATAATATGATTACTAGTTAAAATTGTTATACGAGATCAATTTGGTCGAACATACAACTTCCAAAGGTTGAAAGAAGAAATGCTGATGGAATTTCTAAATGATGCTATTTAAGTAAGTTTCTTTTAAGCGAAACAAATATACGGTAACGGATCAAAAGTTTAAGTAAAGGTGCTAAACATGAATAATTTATGTGGATAAGCTGTTCGAAATCTATACGGCGGTCGAGACTACTCTCGAAGAATGGAATGATCGAAAGGTTTTTATAATTTGTTGAATGTCCTATTTAAATGAGTTCTGAGTTTCAATGGAGGAGAAAATGTATAGTAATAAATTAAAAGGTTATGAAAAACTACTAAAAATTATGTGACTCCTACATTTATAAGTTATTGTTGGATTTTCAAATGGCGGCATACGCAATTTCGAAACAAGAAACGAATCAAGGCTTCTATCACTTGTCGGTAATGCTATTTAAACAAGTATTCAGTTTCGCCAAAATAGAAAATCTACCATGATGGATCAAAACGGTTAAAAATTGTACCAAATTGTCTAATTTCTATAGGTAAGTTGCTATCTGAGGTGCATATAGATACACGGACTACCCTCGAATCATGAAATGGTGGAAATGATTTCGGAATATGTCAATGACGCTTTATTAATAAGTTTTCAAGTTTCAATGAAATGAAAATCTATAGTGATGGATCAAAAGAGAATAAAAGTGGTGATGAAATAATATGATTACTAGTTATAAATTGTTATACGAGATCAATATGGTCGAACATACAACTTCCAAAGGTTGAAAGGAAGAAATGCTGATGGAATTTCTAAATGATTCTATTTAAGTAAGTTTCTTTTAAGCGAAACAAATATACGGTAACGGATCAAAAGTTTAAGTAAAGGTGCTAAACATGAATAATTTATGTGGATAAGCTGTTCGAAATCCATACGGCGGTCGAGACTACTCTCGAAGAATGGAATGATCGAAAGGTTTTTATAATTTGTTGAATGTCCTATTTAAATGAGTTCTGAGTTTCAATGGAGGAGAAAATGTATAGTAATAAATTAAAAGGTTATGAAAAACTACTAAAAATTATGTGACTCCTACATTTATAAGTTATTGTTGGATTTTCAAATGGCGGCATACGCAATTTCGAAACAAGAAACGAATCAAGGCTTCTATCACTTGTCGGTAATGCTATTTAAACAAGCATTCAGTTTTGCCAAAATAGAAAATCTACCATGATGGATCAAAACGGTTAAAAATTGTACCAAATTGTCTAATTTCTATAGGTAAGTTGCTATCTGAGGTGCAGATAGATACACGGACTACCCTCGATTCATGAAATGGTGGAAATGATTTCGGAATATGTCAATGACGCTTCATTAATAAGTTTTCAGTTTTCAATGAAATGAAAATCTATAGTGATGGATCAAAAGTGAATAAAATTGGTGATGAAATAATATGATTACTAGTTATAAATTGTAATACGAGATCAATATGGTCGAACATACAACTTCCAAAGGTTGAAAGGAAGAAATGCTGATGGAATTTCTAAATGATGCTATTTAAGTATGTTTCTTTTAAGCGAAACAAATATACGGTAACGGATCAAAAGTTTAAGTAAAGGTGCTAAACATGAATAATTTATGTGGATAAGCTGTTCGGCTTCCATACGGCGCTCGAGACTACAATCGAAGAATGGAATGATGGAAAGGTTGTTATAATGTGTCGAATGTCCAATTTAAATAAGTTCTGAGTTTCAATGGAGGAGAAAATGTAAAGTAATAAATCAAAAGGTTATCAAAAATACTAAAAATTATGTGACTCCTACATATATAAGTTATCGTAGGATTTTCAAATGGCGGCATACGCAATTTCGAAAAAAGAAACGAAGCAAGACTTCTATCACTTGTCGGTAATGCTATTTAAACAAGTATTCAGTTTCGCCAAAATAGAAAATCTACCATGATGGATCAAAACGGTTAACAATTGTACCAAATTGTCTAATTTCTAGAGGTAAGTTGCTATCTGAGGTGCATCTAGATGCACGGACTACCCTCGAAGCATGAAATGGTGGAAATGATTTCGGAATATGTCACTGACGCTTCATTAATAAGTTTTCATATCTCAATGAAATGAAAATCTATAGTGATGGATCAAAAGGGAATAAAATTGGTGATGAAATAATATGATTACTAGTTATAAATTGTTATACGAGATCAATATGATAGAACATACAACTTCCAAAGGTTGAAAGGAAGAAATGCTGATGGAATTTCTAAATGATGCTATTTAAGTAAGTTTCTTTTAAGCGAAAAAATATACGGTAACGGATAAAAAGTTTAATTAAAGGTGCTAAACATGAATAATTTATGTGGATAAGCTGTTCGGCTTCCATACGGCGGTCGAGACTACTCTCGAAGAATGGAATGATGGAAAGGTTTTTATAATTTGTTGAATGTCCTGTTTAAATGAGTTCAGAGTTTCAATGGAGGAGAAAATGTATAGTAATAAATTAAAAGGTTATGAAAAACTACTAAAAATTATGTGACTCCTACATTTATAAGTTATTGTTGGATTTTCAAATGGCGGCATACGCAATTTCGAAACAAGAAACGAATCAAGGCTTCTATCACTTGTCGGTAATGCTATTTAAACAAGTATTCAGTTTCACCAAAATAGAAAATCTACCATGATGGATCAAAACGGTTAAAAATTGTACCAAATTGTCTAATTTCAATAGGTAAGTTGCTATCTGAGGTGCATATAGATACACGGACTACCCACGAATCATGAAATGGTGGAAATGATTTCGGAATATGTCAATGACGCTTCATTAATAAGTTTTCAGTTTTCAATGAAATGAAAATCTATAGTGATGGATCAAAAGGGAATAAAATTGGTGATGAAATAATATGATTACTAGTTAAAATTGTTATACGAGATCAATTTGGTCGAACATACAACTTCCAAAGGTTGAAAGAAGAAATGCTGATGGAATTTCTAAATGATGCTATTTAAGTAAGTTTCTTTTAAGCGAAACAAATATACGGTAACTGATCAAAAGTTTAAGTAAAGGTGCTAAACATGAATAATTTATGTGGATAAGCTGTTCGAAATCCATACGGCGGTCGAGACTACTCTCGAAGAATGGAATGATCGAAAGGTTTTTATAATTTGTTGAATGTCCTATTTAAATGAGTTCTGAGTTTCAATGGAGGAGAAAATGTATAGTAATAAATTAAAAGGTTATGAAAAACTACTAAAAATTATGTGACTCCTACATTTATAAGTTATTGTTGGATTTTCAAATGGCGGCATACACAATTTCGAAACAAGAAACGAATCAAGGCTTCTATCACTTGTCGGTAATGCTATTTAAACAAGTATTCAGTTTTGCCAAAATAGAAAATCTACCATGATGGATCAAAACGGTTAAAAATTGTACCAAATTGTCTAATTTCTATAGGTAAGTTGCTATCTGAGGTGCAGATAGATACACGGACTACCCTCGATTCATGAAATTTTGGAAATGATTTCGGAATATGTCAATGACGCATCATTAATAAGTTTTCAGTTTTCAATGAAATGAAAATCTATATTGATGGATCAAAAGGGAATAAAATTGGTGATGAAATAATATGATTACTAGTTATAAATTGTTATACGAGATCAATATGGTTGAACATACAACTTCCAAAGGTTGAAAGGAAAAATGCTGATGGAATTTCTAAATGATGCTATTTAAGTATGTTTCTTTTAAGCGAAACAAATATACGGTAACGGATCAAAAGTTTAAGTAAAGGTGCTAAACATGAATAATTTATGTGGATAAGCTGTTCGGCTTCCATATGGCGCTCGAGACTACAATCGAAGAATGGAATGATGGAAAGGTTGTTATAATGTGTCGAATGTCCTATTTAAATAAGTTCTGAGTTTCAATGGAGGAGAAAATGTAAAGTAATAAATCAAAAGGTTATCAAAAATACTAAAAATTATGTGACTCCTACATATATAAGTTATCGTAGGATTTTCAAATGGCGGCATACGCAATTTCGAAAAAAGAAACGAAGCAAGGCCTGTATCACTTGTCGGTAATGCTATTTAAACAAGTATTCAGTTTCGCCAAAATAGAAAATCTACCATGATGGATCAAAACGGTTAACAATTGTACCAAATTGTCTAATTTCTAGAGGTAAGTTGCTATTTGAGGTGCATATAGATGCACGGACTACCCTCGAAGCATGAAATGGTGGAAATGATTTCGGAATATGTCACTGACGCTTCATTAATAAGTTTTCATTTCTCAATGAAATGAAAATCTATAGTGATGGATCAAAAGGGAATAAAATTGGTGATGAAATAATATGATTACTAGTTATAAATTGTTATACGAGATCAATATGATAGAACATACAACTTCCATAGGTTGAAAGGAAGAAATGCTGATGGAATTTCTAAATGATGCTATTTAAGTAAGTTTCTTTTAAGCGAAAAAATATAGGGTAACGGATAAAAAGTTTAATTAAAGGTGCTAAACATGAATAATTTATGTGGATAAGCTGTTCGGCTTCCATACGGCGGTCGAGACTACTCTCGAAGAATGGAATGATGGAAAGGTTTTTATAATTTGTTGAATGTCCTGTTTAAATGAGTTCAGAGTTTCAATGGAGGAGAAAATGTATAGTAATAAATTAAAAGGTTATGAAAAACTACTAAAAATTATGTGACTCCTACATTTATAAGTTATTGTTGGATTTTCAAATGGCGGCATACGCAATTTCGAAACAAGAAATGAATCAAGGCTTCTATCACTTGTCGGCAATGCTATTTAAACAAGTATTCAGTTTCGCCAAAATAGAAAATCTACCATGATGGATCAAAACGGTTAAAAATTGTACCAAATTGTCTAATTTCAATAGGTAAGTTGCTATCTGAGGTGCATATAGATACACGGACTACCCACGAATCATGAAATGGTGGAAATGATTTCGGAATATGTCAACGACGCTTCATTAATAAGTTTTCAGTTTTCAATGAAATGAAAATCTATAGTGATGGATCAAAAGGGAATAAAATTGGTGATGAAATAATATGATTACTAGTTAAAATTGTTATACGAGATCAATTTGGTCGAACATACAACTTCCAAAGGTTGAAAGAAGAAATGCTGATGGAATTTCTAAATGATGATATTTAAGTAAGTTTCTTTTAAGCGAAACAAATATACGGTAACGGATCAAAAGTTTAAGTAAAGGTGCTAAACATGAATAATTTATGTGGATAAGCTGTTCGAAATCCATACGGCGGTCGAGACTACTCTCGAAGAATGGAATGATCGAAAGGTTTTTATAATTTGTTGAATGTCCTATTTAAATGAGTTCTGAGTTTCAATGGAGGAGAAAATGTATAGTAATAAATTAAAAGGTTATGAAAAACTACTAAAAATTATGTGACTCCTACATTTATAAGTTATTGTTGGATTTTCAAATGGCGGCATACGCAATTTCGAAACAAGAAACGAATCAAGGCTTCTATCACTTGTCGGTAATGCTATTTAAACAAGTATTCAGTTTCGCCAAAATAAAAAATCTACCATGATGGATCAAAACGGTTAAAAATTGTACCAAATTGTCTAATTTCAATAGGTAAGTTGCTATCTGAGGTGCATATAGATACACGGACTACCCTCGAATCATGAAATGGTGGAAATGATTTCGGAATATGTCAATGACGCTTCATTAATAAGTTTTCAGTTTTCAATGAAATGAAAATCTATAGTGATGGATCAAAAGGGAATAAAATTGGTGATGAAATAATATGATTACTAGTTAAAATTGTTATACGAGATCAATTTGGTCGAACATACAACTTCCAAAGGTTGAAAGAAGAAATGCTGATGGAATTTCTAAATGATGATATTTAAGTAAGTTTCTTTTAAGCGAAACAAATATACGGTAACGGATCAAAAGTTTAAGTAAAGGTGCTAAACATGAATAATTTATGTGGATAAGCTGTTCGAAATCCATACGGCGGTCGAGACTACTCTCGAAGAATGGAATGATCGAAAGGTTTTTATAATTTGTTGAATGTCCTATTTAAATGAGTTCCGAGTTTCAATGGAGGAGAAAATGTATAGTAATAAATTAAAAGGTTATGGAAAACTAGTAAAAATTATGTGACTCCTACATTTATAAGTTATTGTTGGATTTTCAAATGGCGGCATACGCAATTTCGAAACAAGAAACGAATCAAGGCTTCTATCACTTGTCGGTAATGCTATTTAAACAAGTATTCAGTTTCGCCAAAATAGAAAATCTACCATGATGGATCAAAACGGTTAAAAATTGTACCAAATTGTCTAATTTCTATAGGTAAGTTGCTATCTGAGGTGCATATAGATACACGGACTACCCTCGAATCATGAAATGGTGGAAATGATTTCGGAATATGTCAATGACGCTTTATTAATAAGTTTTCAAGTTTCAATGAAATGAAAATCTATAGTGATGGATCAAAAGGGAATAAAATTGGTGATGAAATAATATGATTACTAGTTATAAATTGTTATACGAGATCAATATGGTCGAACATACAACTTCCAAAGGTTGAAAGGAAGAAATGCTGATGGAATTTCTAAATGATGCTATTTAAGTAAGTTTCTTTTAAGCGAAACAAATATACGGTAACGGATCAAAAGTTTAAGTAAAGGTGGTAAACATGAATAATTTATGTGGATAAGCTGTTCGAAATCCATACGGCGGTCGAGACTACTCTCGAAGAATGGAATGATCGAAAGGTTTTTATAATTTGTTGAATGTCCTATTTAAATGAGTTCTGAGTTTCAATGGAGGAGAAAATGTATAGTAATAAATTAAAAGGTTATGAAAAACTACTAAAAATTATGTGACTCCTAGATTTATAAGTTATTGTTGGATTTTCAAATGGCGGCATACGCAATTTCGAAACAAGAAACGAATCAAGGCTTCTATCACTTGTCGGTAATGCTATTTAAACAAGTATTCAGTTTCGCCAAAATAGAAAATCTACCATGATGGATCAAAACGGTTAAAAATTGTACCAAATTGTCTAATTTCAATAGGTAAGTTGCTATCTGAGGTGCATATAGATACACGGACTACCCACGAATCATGAAATGGTGGAAATGATTTCGGAATATGTCAATGACGCTTCATTAATAAGTTTTCAGTTTTCAATGAAATGAAAATCTATAGTGATGGATCAAAAGGGAATAAAATTGGTGATGAAATAATATGATTACTAGCTAAAATTGTTATACGAGATCAATTTGGTCGAACATACAACTTCCAAAGGTTGAAAGAAGAAATGCTGATGGAATTTCTAAATGATGATATTTAAGTAAGTTTCTTTTAAGCGAAACAAATATACGGTAACGGATCAAAAGTTTAAGTAAAGGTGCTAAACATGAATAATTTATGTGGATAAGCTGTTCGAAATCCATACGGCGGTCGAGACTACTCTCGAAGAATGGAATGATCGAAAGGTTTTTATAATTTGTTGAATGTCCTATTTAAATGAGTTCTGAGTTTCAATGGAGGAGAAAATGTATAGTAATAAATTAAAAGGTTATGAAAAACTACTAAAAATTATGTGACTCCTACATTTATAAGTTATTGTTGGATTTTCAAATGGCGGCATACGCAATTTCGAAACAAGAAACGAATCAAGGCTTCTATCACTTGTCGGTAATGCTATTTAAACAAGTATTCAGTTTCGCCAAAATAGAAAATCTACCATGATGGATCAAAACGGTTAAAAATTGTACCAAATTGTCTAATTTCTATAGGTAAGTTGCTATCTGAGGTGCATATAGATACACGGACTACCCTCGAATCATGAAATGGTGGAAATGATTTCGGAATATGTCAATGACGCTTTATTAATAAGTTTTCAAGTTTCAATGAAATGAAAATCTATAGTGATGGATCAAAAGAGAATAAAAGTGGTGATGAAATAATATGATTACTAGTTATAAATTGTTATACGAGATCAATATGGTCGAACATACAACTTCCAAAGGTTGAAAGGAAGAAATGCTGATGGAATTTCTAAATGATTCTATTTAAGTAAGTTTCTTTTAAGCGAAACAAATATACGGTCACGGATCAAAAGTTTAAGTAAAGGTGCTAAACATGAATAATTTATGTGGATAAGCTGTTCGAAATCCATACGGCGGTCGAGACTACTCTCGAAGAATGGAATGATCGAAAGGTTTTTATAATTTGTTGAATGTCCTATTTAAATGAGTTCTGAGTTTCAATGGAGGAGAAAATGTATAGTAATAAATTAAAAGGTTATGAAAAACTACTAAAAATTATGTGACTCCTACATTTATAAGTTATTGTTGGATTTTCAAATGGCGGCATACGCAATTTTGAAACAAGAAACGAATCAAGGCTTCTATCACTTGTCGGTAATGCTATTTAAACAAGCATTCAGTTTTGCCAAAATAGAAAATCTGCCATGATGGATCAAAACGGTTAAAAATTGTACCAAATTGTCTAATTTCTATAGGTAAGTTGCTATCTGAGGTGCAGATAGATACACGGACTACCCTCGATTCATGAAATGGTGGAAATGATTTCGGAATATGTCAATGACGCTTTATTAATAAGTTTTCAAGTTTCAATGAAATGAAAATCTATAGTGATGGATCAAAAGGGAATAAAATTGGTGATGAAATAATATGATTACTAGTTATAAATTGTTATACGAGATCAATATGGTCGAACATACAACTTCCAAAGGTTGAAAGGAAGAAATGCTGATGGAATTTCTAAATGATGCTATTTAAGTAAGTTTCTTTTAAGCGAAACAAATATACGGTAACGGATCAAAAGTTTAAGTAAAGGTGCTAAACATGAATGATTTATGTGGATAAGCTGTTCGGCTTCCATACGGCGCTCGAGACTACAATCGAAGAATGGAATGATGGAAAGGTTGTTATAATGTGTCGAATGTCCTATTTAAATAAGTTCTGAGTTTCAATGGAGGAGAAAATGTAAAGTAATAAATCAAAAGGTTATCAAAAATACTAAAAATTATGTGACTCCTACATATATAAGTTATTGTTGGATTTTCAAATGGCGGCATACGCTATTTCGAAACAAGAAACGAATCAAGGCTTCTATCACTTGTCGGTAATGCTATTTAAACAAGTATTCAGTTTTGCCAAAATAGAAAATCTACCATGATGGATCAAAATGGTTAAAAATTGTACCAAATTGTCTAATTTCTATAGGTAAGTTGCTATCTGAGGTGCAGATAGATACACGGACTACCCTCGATTCATGAAATGGTGGAAATGATTTCGGAATAGGTCAATGACGCTTTATTAATAAGTTTTCAAGTTTCAAGTTTCAATGAAAATCTATAGTGATGGATCAAAAGGGAATAAAATTGGTGATGAAATAATATGATTACTAGTTATAAATTGTTATACGAGATCAATATGGTCGAACATACAACTTCCAAAGGTTGAAAGGAAGAAATGCTGATGGAATTTCTAAATAATGCTATTTAAGTAAGTTTCTTTTAAGCGAAACAAATATACGGTAACGGATCAAAAGTTTAAGTAAAGGTGCTAAACATGAATAATTTATGTGGATAAGCTGTTCGAAATCCATACGGCGGTCGAGACTACTCTCGAAGAATGGAATGATCGAAAGGTTTTTATAATTTGTTGAATGCCCTATTTAAATGAGTTCTGAGTTTCAATGGAGGAGAAAATGTATAGTAATAAATTAAAAGGTTATGAAAAACTACTAAAAATTATGTGACTCCTACATTTATAAGTTATTGTTGGATTTTCAAATGGCGGCATACGCAATTTCGAAACAAGAAACGAATCAAGGCTTCTATCACTTGTCGGTAATGCTATTTAAACAAGTATTCAGTTTCGCCAAAATAGAAAATCTACCATGATGGATCAAAACGGTTAAAAATTGTACCAAATTGTCTAATTTCAATAGGTAAGTTGCTATCTGAGGTGCATATAGATACACGGACTACCCACGAATCATGAAATGGTGGAAATGATTTCGGAATATGTCAATGACGCTTCATTAATAAGTTTTCAGTTTTCAATGAAATGAAAATCTATAGTGATGGATCAAAAGGGAATAAAACTGGTGATGAAATAATATGATTACTAGTTAAAATTGTTATACGAGATCAATTTGGTCGAACATACAACTTCCAAAGGTTGAGAGAAGAAATGCTGATGGAATTTCTAAATGATGATATTTAAGTAAGTTTCTTTTAAGCGAAACAAATATACGGTAACGGATCAAAAGTTTAAGTAAAGGTGCTAAACATGAATAATTTATGTGGATAAGCTGTTCGAAATCCATACGGCGGTCGAGACTACTCTCGAAGAATGGAATGATCGAAAGGTTTTTATAATTTGTTGAATGTCCTATTTAAACGAGTTCTGAGTTTCAATGGAGGAGAAAATGTATAGTAATAAATTAAAAGGTTATGAAAAACTACTAAAAATTATGTGACTCCTACATTTATAAGTTATTGTTGGATTTTCAAATGGCGGCATACGCAATTTCGAAACAAGAAACGAATCAAGGCTTCTATCACTTGTCGGTAATGCTATTTAAACAAGTATTCAGTTTCGCCAAAATAGAAAATCTACCATGATGGATCAAAACGGTTAAAAATTGTACCAAATTGTCTAATTTCAATAGGTAAGTTGCTATCTGAGGTGCATATAGATACACGGACTACCCACGAATCATGAAATGGTGGAAATGATTTCGGAATATGTCAATGACGCTTCATTAATAAGTTTTCAGTTTTCAATGAAATGAAAATCTATAGTGATGGATCAAAA
>NW_025229098.1:25629-28831 GCF_018294505.1 Triticum aestivum | reverse complement strand
CAGAATCGGCCAAAAGTGCGAGTGTTGATGACCGACACGTAAGTGCACTTTGGGGCTCAACAACTATGGAAATCGCTATGGGACCCCAAAACGGTGAGTAATTGTCCACGAAACGGGACAGAATCGATAAAAACGAGAGTGTTGATGACCGACACAATGACGCACCCCGGGGTTCGTCAATCGTCGAAATCACTCCGGGACCCCAAAATAGTGAGTAATAGTCCATGAAACGGGCCAGAATCGGCCATAACTGGTATTGTTGATGACCGACAGGTAAGTGCACCTTGGGGTTCAGTAACTATGGAAATCACTATGGGACCCCAAAACGGTGAGTAATAGTCCACGAAACGGGTCAAAATCGGCCAAAAACGCGAGTGTTGATGACCGACACGTAAATGCACCTTGGGGTTCAACAACTATGGAAATTGCTATAGGCCCCAAAACAGTCAGTAATAGTCCATGAAACGGGTCACAATCAACAAAAACCGAGAGTGTTGATGACCCACATGTAGACGTACCCCGGGGTTCCTCAATCATGCAAATCACTTCGAGACCCCAAAACCGAGTAATAGTCCAAGAAACGGGTCAGAATCGGCCCACACTGCGAGTCTGGACGACCAACACGTAAGCACTCCTAGGATTCGAGAACCATGGAAATCGCTCTGGGACTCCAAAATGTTGATTAATAGTCCATGAAACGGGTCAGAATCGACAAAAACCGTGAGTCTTGATGACCGTCACGTAGTCGCACCCCCGGGGTTCGTCAATCGTGGAAATCACTACAGGACCCCAAACAGTGAGTAATAGTCCACTAAACGGGCCAGAATCGGCCAAAAGTGCGAGTGTTGATGACCGACACGTAAGTGCACCATGGAGCTCAACAACTATGGAAATCGCTATGGGACCCCAAAACGGTGAGTAATTGTCCACGAAACGGGTCAGAATCGATAAAAAATAAGAGTGTTGATGACCGACACAATGACGCACCCCGGGGTTCGTCAATCATCGAAATCACTCCGGGCCCCAAAATAGTGAGTAATAGTCCATGAAACGGGCAAGAATCAGCCATAACTGCGATTGTTGATGACCGACAGGTAAGTGCACCTTGGGGTTCAGTAACTATGGAAATCACTATGGGACCCCAAAACGGTGAGTAATAGTCCACGAAACGGGTCCAATCGACCAAAAACGCGAGTGTTGATGACCGACACGTAAATGCACCTTGGGGTTCAACAACTATGGAAATTGCTATAGGCCCCAAAACGGTTAGTAATAGTCCATGAAACGGGTCACAATCAACAAAAACCGAGAGTGTTGATGACCCACACGTAGACGTACCCCGGGGTTTGTCAATCATGCAAATCACTTCGAGATCCCAAAAAAGAGTAATAGTCCAAGAAACGGGTCAGAATCGGCCCACACTGCGAGTCTGGACGACCAACACGTAAGCACTCCTGGGATTCGACAACCATGGAAATCGCTCTGGGACTCCAAAATGTTGATTAATAGTCCATGAAACGGGTCAGAATCGACAAAAACCGTGAGTCTTGATGACCGACACGTAGTCGCACCCCCGGGGTTCGTCAATCGCGGAAATCACTACGGGACCCCAAATAGTGAGTAATAGTCCACTAAACGGGCCAGAGTCGGCCAAAAGTGCGAGTGTTGATGACCGACACGTAAGTGCACCTTGGAGCTCAACAACTATGGAAATCGCTATGGGACCCCAAAACGGTGAGTAATTGTCCACGAAACGGGTCAGAATCGATAAAAAACAAGAGTGTTGATGACCAACACAATGACGCACCCCGGTGTTCGTCAATCATCGAAATCACTCCGGGCCCCAAAATAGTGAGTAATAGTGCATGAAACGGGCCAGAATCAGCCATAACTACGATTGTTGATGACCGACACGTAGTCGCACCCCCGGGGTTCGTCAATCGTGGAAATCACTACGGGACTCCAAACAGTGAGTAATAGTCCACTAAACGGGCCAGAATCGGCCAAAAGTGCGAGTGTTGATGACCGACACGTAAGTGCACTTTGGGGCTCAACAACTATGGAAATCGCTATGGGACCCCAAAACGGTGAGTAATTGTCCACGAAACGGGTCAGAATAGATAAAAAACAAGAGTGTATATGACCGACACAATGGCGCACCCCGGGGTTCGTCAATCATCGAAATCACTCCGGGCCCCAAAACAGTGAGTAGTAGTCCACGAAATTGGTCAGAATCGGCCAAAACTGCGAGTGTTGATGACCGACACGTAAGTGCACCTTGGGGTTCAGTAACTATGGAAATCACTATGGGACCCCAAAACGGTGAGTAATAGTCCACGAAACGGGTCACGATCGACCAAAAACGCGAGTGTTGATGACCGACACGTAAATGCACCTTGGGGTTCAACAACTATGGAAATTGCTACAGGCCCCAAAACAGTCAGTAATAGTCCATGAAACGGGTCACAATCAACAAAAACCGAGACTGTTCATGACCCACACGTAGACGTACCCCGGGGTTCGTCAATCATGCAAATCACTTCGAGACCCCAAAACCGAGTAATAGTCAAAGAAACGGGTCAGAATCGGCCCACACTGCGAGTCTGGACGACCAACACGTAAGCACTCCTGGGATTCGACAACCATGGAAATCGCTCTGGGACTCCAAAATGTTGATTAATAGTCCATGAAACGGGTCAGAATCGACAAAAACCGTGAGTCTTGATGACCGACACGTAGTCGCACCCCCGGGGTTCGTCAATCGTGGAAATCACTACGGGACCCCAAACAGTGAGTAATAGTCCACTAAACGGGCCAGAATCGGCCAAAAGTGAGAGTGTTGATGACCGACACGTAAGTGCACCTTGGGGCTCAACAACTATGGAAATCGCTATGGGACCCCAAAACGGTGAGTAATTGTCCACGAAACGGGTCAGAATAGATAAAAAACAAGAGTGTTGATGACCGACACAATGACGCACCCCGGGGTTCGTCAATCATCGAAATCACTCCGGGCCCCAAAACAGTGAGTAGTAGTCCACGAAATGGGTCAGAATCGGCCAAAACTGCGAGTGTTGATGACCGACACGTAAGTGCACCTTGGGGTTCAGTAACTATGGAAATCACTATGGGACCCCAAAACGGTGAGTAATAGTCCACGAAACGGGTCACAATCGACCAAAAACGCGAGTGTTGATGACCG
>NW_025229098.1:14765-20439 GCF_018294505.1 Triticum aestivum | reverse complement strand
GTCAGTAATAGTCCATGAAACGGGTCACAATCAACAAAAACCGAGAGTGTTGATGACCCACATGTAGACGTACCCCGGGGTTCCTCAATCATGCAAATCACTTCGAGACCCCAAAACCGAGTAATAGTCCAAGAAACGGGTCAGAATCGGCCCACACTGCGAGTCTGGACGACCAACACGTAAGCACTCCTAGGATTCGACAACCATGGAAATCGCTCTGGGACTCCAAAATGTTGATTAATAGTCCATGAAACGGGTCAGAATCGACAAAAACCGTGAGTCTTGATGACCGTCACGTAGTCGCACCCCCGGGGTTCGTCAATCATGGAAATCACTACAGGACCCCAAACAGTGAGTAATAGTCCACTAAACGGGCCAGAATCGGCCAAAAGTGCGAGTGTTGATGACCGACACGTAAGTGCACCATGGAGCTCAACAACTATGGAAATCGCTATGGGACCCCAAAACGGTGAGTAATTGTCCACGAAACGGGTCAGAATCGATAAAAAATAAGAGTGTTGATGACCGACACAATGACGCACCCCGGGGTTCGTCAATCATCGAAATCACTCCGGGCCCCAAAATAGTGAGTAATAGTCCATGAAACGGGCAAGAATCAGCCATAACTGCGATTGTTGATGACCGACAGGTAAGTGCACCTTGGGGTTCAGTAACTATGGAAATCACTATGGGACCCCAAAACGGTGAGTAATAGTCCACGAAACGGGTCCAATCGACCAAAAACGCGAGTGTTGATGACCGACACGTAAATGCACCTTGGGGTTCAACAACTATGGAAATTGCTATAGGCCCCAAAACGGTTAGTAATAGTCCATGAAACGGGTCACAATCAACAAAAACCGAGAGTGTTGATGACCCACACGTAGACGTACCCCGGGGTTTGTCAATCATGCAAATCACTTCGAGATCCCAAAAAAGAGTAATAGTCCAAGAAACGGGTCAGAATCGGCCAACACTGCGAGTCTGGACGACCAACACGTAAGCACTCCTGGGATTCGACAACCATGGAAATCGCTCTGGGACTCCAAAATGTTGATTAATAGTCCATGAAACGGGTCAGAATCGACAAAAACCGTGAGTCTTGATGACCGACACGTAGTCGCACCCCCGGGGTTCGTCAATCGCGGAAATCACTACGGGACCCCAAACAGTGAGTAATAGTCCACTAAACGGGCCAGAATCGGCCAAAAGTGAGAGTGTTGATGACCGACACGTAAGTGCACCTTGGAGCTCAACAACTATGGAAATCGCTATGGGACCCCAAAACGGTGAGTAATTGTCCACGAAACGGGTCAGAATCGATAAAAAATAAGTGTTTTGATGACCGACACAATGACGCACCCCGGGGTTCGTCAATCATCGAAATCACTCCGGGCCCCAAAATAGTGAGTAATAGTCCATGAAACGGGCCAGAATCAGCCATAACTGCGATTGTTGATGACCGACAGGTAAGTGCACCTTGGGGTTCAGTAACTATGGAAATCACTATGGGACCCCAAAACGGTGAGTAATAGTCCACGAAACGGGTCACAATCGACCAAAAACGCGAGTGTTGATGACCGACACATAAATGCACCTTGGGGTTCAACAACTATGGAAATTGCTACATGCCCCAAAACGGTCAGTAATAGTCCATGAAACGGGTCACAATCAACAAAAACCGAGAGTGTTGATGACCCACACGTAGACGTACCCCGGGGTTCGTCAATCATGCAAATCACTTCGAGACCCCAAAACCGAGTAATAGTCCAAGAAACGGGTCAGAATCGGCCCACACTGCGAGTCTGGACGACCAACACGTAAGCACTCCTGGGATTCGACAACCATGGAAATCGCTCTGGGACTCCAAAATGTTGATTAATAGTCCATGAAACGGGTCAGAATCGACAAAAACCGTGAGTCTTGATGACCGACACGTAGTCGCACCCCCGGGGTTCGTCAATCGTGGAAATCATTACGGGACCCCAAACAGTGAGTAATAGTCCACTAAACGGGCCAGAATCGGCCAAAAGTGAGAGTGTTGATGACCGACACGTAAGTGCACCTTGGAGCTCAACAACTATGGAAATCGCTATGGGACCCCAAAACGGTGAGTAATTGTCCACGAAACGGGTCAGAATAGATAAAAAACAAGAGTGTTGATGACCGACACAATGACGCACCCCGGGGTTCGTCAATCATCGAAATCACTCCGGGCCCCAAAACAGTGAGTAGTAGTCCACGAAATGGGTCAGAATCGGCCAAAACTGCGAGTGTTGATGACCGACACGTAAGTGCACCTTGGGGTTCAGTAACTATGGAAATCACTATGGGACCCCAAAACGGTGAGTAATAGTCCACGAAACGGGTCACAATCGACCAAAAACGCGAGTGTTGATGACCGACACGTAAATGCACCTTGGGGTTCAACAACTATGGAAATTGCTACAGGCCCCAAAACGGTCAGTAATAGTCCATGAAACGGGTCGCAATCAACAAAAACCGAGACTGTTGATGACCCACACGTAGACGTACCCCGGGGTTCGTCAATCATGCAAATCACTTCGAGACACCAAAACCGAGTAATAGTCCAAGAAACGGGTCAGAATCGGCCCACACTGCGAGTCTGGACGACCAACACGTAAGCACTCCTGGGATTCGACAACCATGGAAATCGTTCTGGGACTCCAAAATGTTGATTAATAGTCCATGAAACGGGTCAGAATCGACAAAAACCGTGAGTCTTGATGACCGACACGTAGTCGCACCCCCGGGGTTCGTCAATCGTGGAAATCACTACGGGACCCCAAACAGTGAGTAATAGTCCACTAAACGGGCCAGAATCGGCCAAAAGTGAGAGTGTTGATGACCGACACGTAAGTGCACCTTGGAGCTCAACAACTATGGAAATCGCTATGGGACCCCAAAACGGTGAGTAATTGTCCACGAAACGGGTCAGAATCGATAAAAAATAAGTGTGTTGATGACCGACACAATGACGCACCCCGGGGTTCGTCAATCATCGAAATCACTCCGGGCCCCAAAATAGTGAGTAATAGTCCATGAAACGGGCCAGAATCAGCCATAACTGCGATTGTTGATGACCGACAGGTAAGTGCACCTTGGGGTTCAGTAACTATGGAAATCACTATGGGACCCCAAAACGGTGAGTAATAGTCCACGAAACGGGTCACAATCGACCAAAAACGCGAGTGTTGATGACCGACACGTAAATGCACCTTGGGGTTCAACAACTATGGAAATTGCTATAGGCCCCAAAACGGTTAGTAATAGTCCATGAAACGGGTCACAATCAACAAAAACCGAGAGTTTTGATGACCCACACATAGACGTACCCCGGGGTTTGTCAATCATGCAAATCACTTCGAGATCCCAAAATAGAGTAATAGTCCAAGAAACGGGTCAGAATCGGCCCACACTGCGAGTCTGGACGACCAACACGTAAGCACTCCTGGGATTCGACAACCATGGAAATCGCTCTGGGACTCCAAAATGTTGATTAATAGTCCATGAAACGGGTCAGAATCGACAAAAACCGTGAGTCTTGATGACCAACACGTAGTCGCACCCCCGGGGTTCGTCAATCGTGGAAATCACTACGGGACCCCAAATAGTGTGTAATAGTCCACTAAACGGGCCAGAATCGGCCAAAAGTGCGAGTGTTGATGACCGACACGTAAGTGCACCTTGGAGCTCAACAACTATGGAAATCGCTATGGGACCCCAAAACGGTGAGTAATTGTCCACGAAACGGGTCAGAATCGATAAAAACAAGAGTGTTGATGACCGACACAATGACGCACCCCGGGGTTCGTCAATCATCGAAATCACTCCGGGCCCCAAAATAGTGAGTAATAGTCCATGAAACGGGCCAGAATCAGCCATAACTACGATTGTTGATGACCGACACGTAAGTGCACCTTAGGGTTCAGTAACTATGGAAATCACTATGGGACCCCAAAACGGTGAGTAATAGTCCACGAAACGGGTCACAATCGACCAAAAACGCGAGTGTTGATGACCGACACGTAAATGCACCTTGGGGTTCAACAACTATGGAAATTGCTACAGGCCCCAAAACGGTCAGTAATAGTCCATGAAACGGGTCGCAATCAACAAAAACCGAGACTGTTGATGACCCACACGTAGACGTACCCCGGGGTTCGTCAATCATGCAAATCACTTCGAGACACCAAAACCGAGTAATAGTCCAAGAAACGGGTCAGAATCGGCCCACACTGCGAGTCTGGACGACCAACACGTAAGCACTCCTAGGATTCGACAACCATGGAAATCGCTCTGGGACTCCAAAATGTTGATTAATAGTCCATGAAACGGGTCAGAATCGACAAAAACCGTGAGTCTTGATGACCGACACGTAGTCGCACCCCCGGGGTTCGTCAATCGTGGAAATCACTACGGGACCCCAAACAGTGAGTAATAGTCCACTAAACGGGCCAGAATCGGCCAAAAGTGAGAGTGTTGATGACCGACACGTAAGTGCACCTTGGAGCTCAACAACTATGGAAATCGCTATGGGACCCCAAAACAGTGAGTAATTGTCCACGAAACGGGTCAGAATCGATAAAAAATAAGTGTGTTGATGACCGACACAATGACGCACCCCGGGGTTCGTCAATCATCGAAATCACTCCGGGCCCCAAAATAGTGAGTAATAGTCCATGAAACGGGCCAGAATCAGCCATAACTGCGATTGTTGATGACCGACAGGTAAGTGCACCTTGGGGTTCAGTAACTATGGAAATCACTATGGGACCGCAAAACGGTGAGTAATAGTCCACGAAACGGGTCACAATCGACCAAAAACGCGAGTGTTGATGACCGACACATAAATGCACCTTGGGGTTCAACAACTATGGAAATTGCTACATGCCCCAAAACGGTCAGTAATAGTCCATGAAACGGGTCACAATCAACAAAAACCGAGAGTGTTGATGACCCACACGTAGACGTACCCCGGGGTTCGTCAATCATGCAAATCACTTCGAGACCCCAAAACCGAGTAATAGTCCAAGAAACGGGTCAGAATCGGCCCACACCGCGAGTCTGGAGGACCAACACATCAGCACTCCTGGGATTCGACAACCATGGAAATCGCTTTGGGTCTCCAAAATGTTGATTAATAGTCCATGAAACGGGTCAGAATCGACAAAAACCATGAGTCTTGATGACCGACACGTAGTCGCACCCCCGGGGTTCGTCAATCGTGGAAATCACTACGGGACTCCGAACAGTGAGTAATAGTCCACTAAACGGGCCAGAATCGGCCAAAAGTGCGAGTGTTGATGACCGACACGTAAGTGCACTTTGGGGCTCAACAACTATGGAAATCGCTATGGGACCCCAAAAGGGTGAGTAATTGTCCACGAAACGGGTCAGAATAGATAAAAAACAAGAGTGTTGATGACCGACACAATGACGCACCCCGGGGTTCGTCAATCATCGAAATCACTCCGGGCCCCAAAATAGTGAGTAGTAGTCCACGAAATGGGTCAGAATCGGCCAAAACTGCGAGTGTTGATGACCGACACGTAAGTGCACCTTGGGGTTCAGTAACTATGGAAATCACTATGGGACCCCAAAACGGTGAGTAATAGTCCACGAAACGGGTCAGAATCGATAAAAAATAAGT
>NW_025229098.1:13509-14755 GCF_018294505.1 Triticum aestivum | reverse complement strand
TGGAAATCGCTCTGGGACTCCAAAATGTTGATTAATAGTCCATGAAACGGGTCAGAATCGACAAAAACCGTGAGTCTTGATGACCGACACGTAGTCGCACCCCCGGGGTTCGTCAATCGTGGAAATCACTACGGGACCCCAAACAGTGAGTAATAGTCCACTAAACGGGCCAGAATCGGCCAAAAGTGAGAGTGTTGATGACCGACACGTAAGTGCACCTTGGAGCTCAACAACTATGGAAATCGCTATGGGACCCCAAAACGGTGAGTAATTGTCCACGAAACGGGTCAGAATCGATAAAAAATAAGTGTGTTGATGACCGACACAATGACGCACCCCGGGGTTCGTCAATCGTCGAAATCACTCCGGGACCCCAAAATAGTGAGTAATAGTCCATGAAACGGGCCAGAATCGGCCATAACTGGTATTGTTGATGACCGACAGGTAAGTGCACCTTGGGGGTCAGTAACTATGGAAATCACTATGGGACCCCAAAACGGTGAGTAATAGTCCACGAAACGGGTCAAAATCGGCCAAAAACGCGAGTATTGATGACCGACACGTAAATGCACCTTGGGGTTCAACAACTATGGAAATAGCTACAGGCCCCAAAACGGTCAGTAATAGTCCATGAAACGGGTCACAATCAACAAAAACCGAGAGTGTTGATGACCCACATGTAGACGTACCCCGGGGTTCCTCAATCATGCAAATCACTTCGAGACCCCAAAACCAAGTAATAGTCCAAGAAACGGGTCAGAATCGGCCCACACTGCGAGTCTGGACGACCAACACGTAAGCACTCCTAGGATTCGACAACCATGGAAATCGCTCTGGGACTCCAAAATGTTGATTAATAGTCCATGAAACGGGTCAGAATCGACAAAAACCGTGAGTCTTGATGACCGTCACGTAGTCGCACCCCCGGGGTTCGTCAATCGTGGAAATCACTACAGGACCCCAAACAGTGAGTAATAGTCCACTAAACGGGCCAGAATCGGCCAAAAGTGCGAGTGTTGATGACCGACACGTAAGTGCACCTTGGGGTTCAGTAACTATGGAAATCACTATGGGACCCCAAAACGGTGAGTAATAGTCCACGAAACGGGTCAGAATCGATAAAAAATAAGTGTGTTGATGACCGACACAATGACGCACCCCGGGGTTCGTCAATCATCGAAATCACTCCGGGCCCCAAAATAGTGAGTAATAGTCCATGAAACGGGCCAGAATCAGCCATAACTGC
>NW_025229098.1:11593-13499 GCF_018294505.1 Triticum aestivum | reverse complement strand
TAAACGGGCCAGAATCGGCCAAAAGTGAGAGTGTTGATGACCGACACGTAAGTGCACCTTGGAGCTCAACAACTATGGAAATCGCTATGGGACCCCAAAACGGTGAGTAATTGTCCACGAAACGGGTCAGAATCGATAAAAAATAAGTGTGTTGATGACCGACACAATGACGCACCCCGGGGTTCGTCAATCATCGAAATCACTCCGGGCCCCAAAATAGTGAGTAATAGTCCATGAAACGGGCCAGAATCAGCCATAACTGCGATTGTTGATGACCGACAGGTAAGTGCACCTTGGGGTTCAGTAACTATGGAAATCACTATGGGACCCCAAAACGGTGAGTAATAGTCCACGAAACGGGTCACAATCGACCAAAAACGCGAGTGTTGATGACCGACACATAAATGCACCTTGGGGTTCAACAACTATGGAAATTGCTACAGGCCCCAAAACGGTCAGTAATAGTCCATGAAACGGGTCACAATCAACAAAAACCGAGACTGTTGATGACCCACACGTAGACGTACCCCGGGGTTCGTCAATCATGCAAATCACTTCGAGACCCCAAAACCGAGTAATAGTCCAAGAAACGGGTCAGAATCGGCCCACACTGCGAGTCTGGACGACCAACACGTAAGCACTCCTGGGATTCGACAACCTTGGAAATCGCTCTGGGACTCCAAAATGTTGATTAATAGTCCATGAAACGGGTCAGAATCGACAAAAACCGTGAGTCTTGATGACCGACACGTAGTCGCACCCCCGGGGTTCGTCAATCGTGGAAATCACTACGGGACCCCAAACAGTGAGTAATAGTCCACTAAACGGGCCAGAATCGGCCAAAAGTGAGAGTGTTGATGACCGACACGTAAGTGCACCTTGGAGCTCAACAACTATGGAAATCGCTATGGGACCCCAAAACGGTGAGTAATTGTCCACGAAACGGGTCAGAATCGATAAAAAATAAGTGTGTTGATGACCGACACAATGACGCACCCCGGGGTTCGTCAATCGTCGAAATCACTCCGGGACCCCAAAATAGTGAGTAATAGTCCATGAAACGGGCCAGAATCGGCCATAACTGGTATTGTTGATGACCGACAGGTAAGTGCACCTTGGGGGTCAGTAACTATGGAAATCACTATGGGACCCCAAAACGGTGAGTAATAGTCCACGAAACGGGTCAAAATCGGCCAAAAACGCGAGTATTGATGACCGACACGTAAATGCACCTTGGGGTTCAACAACTATGGAAATAGCTACAGGCCCCAAAACGGTCAGTAATAGTCCATGAAACGGGTCACAATCAACAAAAACCGAGAGTGTTGATGACCCACATGTAGACGTACCCCGGGGTTCCTCAATCATGCAAATCACTTCGAGACCCCAAAACCAAGTAATAGTCCAAGAAACGGGTCAGAATCGGCCCACACTGCGAGTCTGGACGACCAACACGTAAGCACTCCTAGGATTCGACAACCATGGAAATCGCTCTGGGACTCCAAAATGTTGATTAATAGTCCATGAAACGGGTCAGAATCGACAAAAACCGTGAGTCTTGATGACCGTCACGTAGTCGCACCCCCGGGGTTCGTCAATCGTGGAAATCACTACAGGACCCCAAACAGTGAGTAATAGTCCACTAAACGGGCCAGAATCGGCCAAAAGTGCGAGTGTTGATGACCGACACGTAAGTGCACCTTGGGGTTCAGTAACTATGGAAATCACTATGGGACCCCAAAACGGTGAGTAATAGTCCACGAAACGGGTCAGAATCGATAAAAAATAAGTGTGTTGATGACCGACACAATGACGCACCCCGGGGTTCGTCAATCATCGAAATCACTCCGGGCCCCAAAATAGTGAGTAATAGTCCATGAAACGGGCCAGAATCAGCCATAACTGC
>NW_025229098.1:10404-11410 GCF_018294505.1 Triticum aestivum | reverse complement strand
TAAACGGGCCAGAATCGGCCAAAAGTGAGAGTGTTGATGACCGACACGTAAGTGCACCTTGGAGCTCAACAACTATGGAAATCGCTATGGGACCCCAAAACGGTGAGTAATTGTCCACGAAACGGGTCAGAATCGATAAAAAATAAGTGTGTTGATGACCGACACAATGACGCACCCCGGGGTTCGTCAATCATCGAAATCACTCCGGGCCCCAAAATAGTGAGTAATAGTCCATGAAACGGGCCAGAATCAGCCATAACTGCGATTGTTGATGACCGACAGGTAAGTGCACCTTGGGGTTCAGTAACTATGGAAATCACTATGGGACCCCAAAACGGTGAGTAATAGTCCACGAAACGGGTCACAATCGACCAAAAACGCGAGTGTTGATGACCGACACGTAAATGCACCTTGGGGTTCAACAACTATGGAAATTGCTATAGGCCCCAAAACGGTTAGTAATAGTCCATGAAACGGGTCACAATCAACAAAAACCGAGAGTGTTGATGACCCACACATAGACGTACCCCGGGGTTTGTCAATCATGCAAATCACTTCGAGATCCCAAAATAGAGTAATAGTCCAAGAAACGGGTCAGAATCGGCCCACACTGCGAGTCTGGACGACCAACACGTAAGCACTCCTGGGATTCGACAACCATGGAAATCGCTCTCGGACTCCAAAATGTTGATTAATAGTCCATGAAACGGGTCAGAATCGACAAAAACCGTGAGTCTTGATGACCAACACGTAGTCGCACCCCCGGGGTTCGTCAATCGTGGAAATCACTACGGGACCCCAAATAGTGTGTAATAGTCCACTAAACGGGCCAGAATTGGCCAAAAGTGCGAGTGTTGATGACCGACACGTAAGTGCACCTTGGAGCTCAACAACTATGGAAATCGCTATGGGACCCCAAAACGGTGAGTAATTGTCCACGAAACGGGTCAGAATCGATAAAAAACAAGAGTGTTGATGACCGACACAATGACGCACCCCGGGGTTC
>NW_025229098.1:4171-5047 GCF_018294505.1 Triticum aestivum | reverse complement strand
GAAATCACTCCGGGCCCCAAAATAGTGAGTAATAGTCCATGAAACGGGCCAGAATCAGCCATAACTGCGATTGTTGATGACCGACAGGTAAGTGCACCTTGGGGTTCAGTAACTATGGAAATCACTATGGGTCCCCAAAACGGTGAGTAATAGTCCACGAAACGGGTCACAATCGACCAAAAACGCGAGTGTTGATGACCGACACATAAATGCACCTTGGGGTTTAACAACTATGGAAATTGCTACATGCCCCAAAACGGTCAGTAATAGTCCATGAAACGGGTCACAATCAACAAAAACCGAGAGTGTTGATGACCCACACGTAGACGTACCCCGGGGTTCGTCAATCATGCAAATCACTTCGAGACCCCAAAACCGAGTAATAGTCCAAGAAACGGGTCAGAATCGGCCCACACTGCGAGTCTGGAGGACCAACACATCAGCACTCCTGGGATTCGACAACCATGGAAATCGCTTTGGGTCTCCAAAATGTTGATTAATAGTCCATGAAACGGGTCAGAATCGACAAAAACCATGAGTCTTGATGACCGACAAGTAGTCGCACCCCCGGGGTTCGTCAATCGTGGAAATCACTACGGGACTCCAAACAGTGAGTAATAGTCCACTAAACGGGCCAGAATCGCCAAAAGTGCGAGTGTTGATGACCGACACGTAAGTGCACTTTGGGGCTCAACAACTATGGAAATCGCTATGGGACCCCAAAACGGTGAGTAATTGTCCATGAAACGGGTCAGAATCGATAAAAACGAGAGTGCTGATGACCGACACAATGACGCACCCCGGGGTTCGTCAATCGTCGAAATCACTCCGGGACCCCAAAATAGTGAGTAATAGTCCATGAAACGGGCCAGAATC
>NW_025229098.1:0-4161 GCF_018294505.1 Triticum aestivum | reverse complement strand
CAGAATCGATAAAAACGAGAGTGTTGATGACCGACACAATGACGCACCCCGGGGTTCGTCAATCGTCGAAATCACTCCGGGACCCCAAAATAGTGAGTAATAGTCCATGAAACGGGCCAGAATCGGCCATAACTGGTATTGTTGATGACCGACAGGTAAGTGCACCTTGGGGTTCAGTAACTATGGAAATCACTATGGGACCCCAAAACGGTGAGTAATAGTCCACGAAACGGGTCAAAATCGGCCAAAAACGCGAGTGTTGATGACCGACACGTAAATGCACCTTGGGATTCAACAACTATGGAAATTGCTACAGGCCCCAAAACGGTCAGTAATAGTCCATGAAACGGGTCACAATCAACAAAAACCGAGACTGTTGATGACCCACACGTAGACGTAACCCGGGGTTCGTCAATCATGCAAATCACTTCGAGACCCCAAAACCGAGTAATAGTCCAAGAAACGGGTCAGAATCGGCCCACACTGCGAGTCTGGACGACCAACACGTAAGCACTCCTGGGATTCGACAACCATGGAAATCGCTCTAGGACTCCAAAAATTTGATTAATAGTCCATGAAACGGGTCAGAATCGACAAAAACCGTGAGTCTTGATGACCGACACGTAGTCGCACCCCCGGGGTTCGTCAATCGTGGAAATCACTACGGGACCCCAAACAGTGAGTAATAGTCCAGTAAACGGGCCAGAATCGGCCAAAAGTGAGAGTGTTGATGACCGACACGTAAGTGCACCTTGGAGCTCAACAACTATGGAAATCGCTATGGGACCCCAAAACGGTGAGTAATGTTCCACGAAACGGGTCAGAATCGATAAAAAATAAGTGTGTTGATGACCGACACAATGACGCACCCCGGGGTTCGTCAATCATTGAAATCACTCCGGGCCCCAAAATAGTGAGTAATAGTCCATGAAACGGGCCAGAATCAGCCATAACTGCGATTGTTGATGACCGACAGGTAAGTGCACCTTGGGGTTCAGTAACTATGGAAATCACTATGGGTCCCCAAAACGGTGAGTAATAGTCCACGAAACGGGTCACAATCGACCAAAAACGCGAGTGTTGATGACCGACACATAAATGCACCTTGGGGTTTAACAACTATGGAAATTGCTACATGCCCCAAAACGGTCAGTAATAGTCCATGAAACGGGTC
This sequence comes from Triticum aestivum, assembly GCF_018294505.1. NCBI lineage: Eukaryota > Viridiplantae > Streptophyta > Magnoliopsida > Poales > Poaceae > Triticum > Triticum aestivum. The sequence continues at coordinate 2,987 of NW_025229098.1, read as the reverse complement.
ACAATCAACAAAAACCGAGAGTGTTGATGACCCACACGTAGACGTACCCCGGGGTTCGTCAATCATGCAAATCACTTCGAGACCCCAAAACCGAGTAATAGTCCAAGAAACGGGTCAGAATCGGCCCACACTGCGAGTCTGGAGGACCAACACATCAGCACTCCTGGGATTCGACAACCATGGAAATCGCTTTGGGTCTCCAAAATGTTGATTAATAGTCCATGAAACGGGTCAGAATCGACAAAAACCATGAGTCTTGATGACCGACACGTAGTCGCACCCCCGGGGTTCGTCAATCGTGGAAATCACTACGGGACTCCAAACAGTGAGTAATAGTCCACTAAACGGGCCAGAATCGGCCAAAAGTGCGAGTGTTGATGACCGACACGTAAGTGCACTTTGGGGCTCAACAACTATGGAAATCGCTATGGGACCCCAAAACGGTGAGTAATTGTCCACGAAACGGGACAGAATCGATAAAAACGAGAGTGTTGATGACCGACACAATGACGCACCCCGGGGTTCGTCAATCGTCGAAATCACTCCGGGACCCCAAAATAGTGAGTAATAGTCCATGAAACGGGCCAGAATCGGCCATAACTGGTATTGTTGATGACCGACAGGTAAGTGCACCTTGGGGTTCAGTAACTATGGAAATCACTATGGGACCCCAAAACGGTGAGTAATAGTCCACGAAACGGGTCAAAATCGGCCAAAAACGCGAGTGTTGATGACCGACACGTAAATGCACCTTGGGGTTCAACAACTATGGAAATTGCTACAGGCCCCAAAACGGTCAGTAATAGTCCATGAAACGGGTCACAATCAACAAAAACCGAGAATGTTGATGACCCACACGTAGACGTAACCCGGGGTTCGTCAATCATGCAAATCACTTCGAGACCCCAAAACCGAGTAATAGTCCAAGAAACGGGTCAGAATCGGCCCACACTGCGAGTCTGGACGACCAACACGTAAGCACTCCTGGGATTCGACAACCATGGAAATCGCTCTAGGACTCCAAAAATTTGATTAATAGTCCATGAAACGGGTCAGAATCGACAAAAACCGTGAGTCTTGATGACCGACACGTAGTCGCACCCCCGGGGTTCGTCAATCGTGGAAATCACTACGGGACCCCAAACAGTGAGTAATAGTCCAGTAAACGGGCCAGAATCGGCCAAAAGTGAGAGTGTTGATGACCGACACGTAAGTGCACCTTGGAGCTCAACAACTATGGAAATCGCTATGGGACCCCAAAACGGTGAGTAATTGTCCACGAAACGGGTCAGAATCGATAAAAAATAAGTGTGTTGATGACCGACACAATGACGCACCCCGGGGTTCGTCAATCATCGAAATCACTCCGGGCCCCAAAATAGTGAGTAATAGTCCATGAAACGGGCCAGAATCAGCCATAACTGCGATTGTTGATGACCGACAGGTAAGTGCACCTTGGGGTTCAGTAACTATGGAAATCACTATGGGACCCCAAAACGGTGAGTAATAGTCCACGAAACGGGTCACAATCGACCAAAAACGCGAGTGTTGATGACCGACACATAAATGCACCTTGGGGTTCAACAACTATGGAAATTGCTACATGCCCCAAAACGGTCAGTAATAGTCCATGATACGGGTCACAATCAACAAAAACCGAGAGTGTTGATGACCCACACGTAGACGTACCCCGGGGTTCGTCAATCATGCAAATCACTTCGAGACCCCAAAACCGAGTAATAGTCCAAGAAACGGGTCAGAATCGGCCCACACTGCGAGTCTGGAGGACCAACACATCAGCACTCCTGGGATTCGACAACCATGGAAATCGCTTTGGGTCTCCAAAATGTTGATTAATAGTCCATGAAACGGGTCAGAATCGACAAAAACCATGAGTCTTGATGACCGACACGTAGTCGCACCCCCGGGGTTCGTCAATCGTGGAAATCACTACGGGACTCCAAACAGTGAGTAATAGTCCACTAAACGGGCCAGAATCGGCCAAAAGTGCGAGTGTTGATGACCGACACGTAAGTGCACCTTGGGGTTCAGTAACTATGGAAATCACTATGGGACCCCAAAACGGTGAGTAATAGTCCACGAAACGGGTCACAATCGACCAAAAACGCGAGTGTTGATGACCGACACGTAAATGCACCTTGGGGTTCAACAACTATGGAAATTGCTACAGGCCCCAAAACGGTCAGTAATAGTCCATGAAACGGGTCACAATCAACAAAAACCGAGACTGTTGATGACCCACACGTAGACGTAACCCGGGGCTCGTCAATCATGCAAATCACTTCGAGACCCCAAAACCGAGTAATAGTCCAAGAAACGGGTCAGAATCGGCCCACACTGCGAGTCTGGACGACCAACACGTAAGCACTCCTGGGATTCGACAACCATCGAAATCGCTCTAGGACTCCAAAATGTTGATTAATAGTCCATGAAACGGGTCAGAATCGACAAAAACCGTGGGTCTTGATGACCGACACGTAGTCGCACCCCGGGGTTCGTCAATCGTGGAAATCACTACGGGACCCCAAACAGTGAGTAATAGTCCAGTAAACGGGCCAGAATCGGCCAAAAGTGAGAGTGTTGATGACCGACACGTAAGTGCACCTTGGAGCTCAACAACTATGGAAATCGCTATGGGACCCCAAAACGGTGAGTAATGTTCCACGAAACGGGTCAGAATCGATAAAAAATAAGTGTGTTGATGACCGACACAATGACGCACCCCGGGGTTCGTCAATCATCGAAATCACTCCGGGCCCCAAAATAGTGAGTAATAGTCCATGAAACGGGCCAGAATCAGCCATAACTGCGATTGTTGATGACCGACAGGTAAGTGCACCTTGGGGTTCAGTAACTATGGAAATCACTATGGGTCCCCAAAACGGTGAGTAATAGTCCACGAAACGGGTCACAATCGACCAAAAACGCGAGTGTTGATGACCGACACATAAATGCACCTTGGGGTT